>NC_090392.1:75650851-75814087 GCF_036365525.1 Heterodontus francisci | reverse complement strand
TGTGGCACATAGACCTGTTGGGAAAAATGACCTGTTTCCATGCTGTAAATTTGATTAATACTATGTAATCGCTAACTAGCGATGCCAGCTCCCATTCATTAGCTAGTGATAACTATGCCTGGTGACAACTGGGTTGGTTTTTGCTGTAATGGCCCCATGGTTAAATAGTTTGCCTGTACTCTGTTATGAAGGGTGGCTATTTCAGTGATAGACTAACGGCCTCTGAGCTGTACTCTGTCACTGGACTCGGGGGAAAGAGGATTAAAGGGACTAATTATTTTACAAAATACAGAAGCTGAAATACTCTGCTGTATCATTCAGTAAAACAAACCCCAGTAATTTATTTTCAGTGAGAATCAATAAAAGGGTGACCCAATAAATGAGACATTTTCACATGAACTGAAGTTTTCTCCAAGGATCTTCACCTGTATTTATGCTAAAAGGTTAAACTGCAAAACGCTCTGCTCAAAGGTGACTTGCAAATTCCTTTGTCTTAAACACGAGTCCCTTATTACAGCGGTGACCAGGCTTCAAAAAGTCTTTGGTGATGAAGCGTTCTGGGGTGTCCTGTGAAAGATGCCACATAAATGGGGCAGCACAGTGGCGCAGTGGTTAGCACCGCAGCCTCACAGCTCCAATGACCCGGGTTCGGTTCTGGGTACTGCCTGTGCGGAGTTTGCAAGTTCTCCCTGTGACCGCGTGGGTTTCCGCCGGGTGCTCCGGTTTCCTCCCACCGCCAAAGACTTGCAGGTTGATAGGTAAATTGGCCATTGTAAATTGCCCCTAGTGTAGGTAGGTGGTAGGAGAACGGTGGGGATGTGGTAGGGAATATGGATTAATGGAGGATTAGCATAAATGGGTGGTTGTTGGTCGGCACAGACTGCTTGGGCTGAAGGGCCTGTTTCAGTGCTGTATCTCTAAATAATTAAAAATAAAATAAATAAAAAATGCAAGTCCTTTTTTCCACTGACTAACAGTGTGAATCACCTGACATAACTTTCCGTGGTGAGTTCAATGGGTAATTAATGTGCAAATTGAGTAAGTCCTTTAAAACAATTGGGAGGCTAAAGGTGAGATGCTGTTTGTAGGAATCAAATGGCAGAGCCGTGTACATCAACCAGCATGTTCTGGAAATTCATAACTCGTGAGCTTACTGTCCCATCCCCTGAACATGCTGGCCAGTCTTGAGCATTAGTAATGGGCGAACTCACTGTTTAACCAGCAAAATCTCACCCATTATTTCTTTCTTTAACCAAAGCCTCCGTTCTTTTTTTGTATTGTTCAACAGGTACTGACATGGCAGTCTTCTGCTTGCTCTGCGGGAAACGTTTCCAGACGCAGATCGCCTTGCAGCAGCATATGGAGGTGCATGCTGGAGTCCGCAGCTACATCTGCAGTGAATGTAACCGAACTTTCCCAAGTCACACAGCACTGAAACGCCATCTCAGGTCGCACACAGGTACAGAGTTCCAATCCACTGTACACTATTACCTCCTCTTCCACAGGAACAGAATACAGGGACGACTCCTGTCAAAGCCAGCTTTCCCTTTACTCAAGGAGCCCCTGCTGAAGGAGCAAGTTCTACAGAGCAGGGCATCAGTAGGGCCGAGAGCAGGCAAGATCAGTTGAGAAGTACCAGTTATCTATCACGAAGCTAGAGGTTAAGATTGATGATAAGGTGAGGTGTTCTAAAGAAGGCTGATCTGAAAGAAAAAGCTAGGCGCCTTTAGTTACTGGTGTCAGCTGTGGCTCATATGGCAGCAATCTCACCTCTGTTTGAAGATTGTGGGTTCAAGTCCCACTCCAGAGACTTGAGCACAGAATCTAGGCTGACACTCCCAGTGCAGTACAGAGGGAGTGCTGCAGTATTGGAGGTGCTGTCTTTCAGATGAGAGATTAAACCACGGCTCCTCCATCCAATGTACGGCCCATCAAAGGTTTCCATCTGACTCCCAGATATATTTCAGAGATGAGAAATTTTGCATTGTCTCCTTTCAGACTGGCTTTTTAAAAAACTCGTGCTGTCAGTTTCATAGCTGGCAGATGTTCGCGTCGGGAATATTGGTTTCCCAGCAGCAGTCAGATTCGGGGTTTTCTGGTGGTTCTGCATTTTTTATAAAAAGGTCACTGGAAAACCCTGAATCTGTCTGAAGTTGGGAAACTGCTGTTCCAATGTCAACACCTGCCAGCTGCGAAACTGACAGCACGATGTTTAAAAAAAAACTGACCAACCACAAAGCTGCTGTGCTGAGCTCTCCCACTCCCTGCAACTGTTTGAGAGGGAGGGAGGGAGAACAGGGAGAGAGAGAGAGAGGGAGGGAGAACAGGGAGAGAGAGAGAGAGAGGGAGGGAGAACAGGGAGAGAGAGAGAGAGGGAGGGAGAACAGGGAGAGAGAGAGAGAGGGAGGGAGAACAGGGAGGAGAGAGAGAGAGAGGGAGGGAGAACAGGGGGAGAGAGAGAGAGAGGGAGGGAGAACAGGGAGAGAGAGAGAGAGAGGGAGGGAGAACAGGGAGAGAGAGAGAGAGAGGGAAGGAGAACAGGGAGAGAGAGAGAGAGAGGGAGGGAGAACAGGGAGAGAGAGAGAGAGAGGGAGGGAGAACAGGGAGAGAGAGAGAGAGAGGGAGGGAGAACAGGGAGAGAGAGAGAGAGAGAGGGAGGGAGAACAGGGAGAGAGAGAGAGAGAGAGGGAGGGAGAACAGGGAGAGAGAGAGAGAGAGAGGGAGGGAGAACAGGGAGAGAGAGAGAGAGAGAGAGAGGGAGGGAGAACAGGGAGAGAGAGAGAGAGAGAGAGGGGGAGAACAGGGAGAGAGAGAGAGAGAGAGAGGGAGGGAGAACAGGGAGAGAGAGAGAGAGAGGGAGGGGGAACAGGAGAGAGAGAGAGAGAGGGAGGGAGAACAGGGAGAGAGAGAGAGAGAGAGGGAGGGAGAACAGGGAGAGAGAGAGAGAGAGAGGGAGGGAGAACAGGGAGAGAGAGAGAGAGAGGGAGGAGAACAGGGAGAGAGAGAGAGAGAGAGAGAGAGGGAGGGAGAACAGGGAGAGAGAGAGAGAGAGAGAGGGAGGGAGAACAGGGAGAGAGAGAGAGAGAGGGAGGGGGAACAGGGAGAGAGAGAGAGAGAGGGAGGGGAACAGGGAGAGAGAGAGAGAGAGAGGGAGGGGGAACAGGGAGAGAGAGAGAGAGAGGAGGGGAACAGGGAGAGAGAGAGAGAGAGGGAGGGGGAACAGGGAGAGAGAGAGAGAGAGGGAGGGGGAACAGGGAGAGAGAGAGAGAGAGGAGGGGGAACAGGGAGAGAGAGAGAGAGAGGGAGGGGGAACAGGGAGAGAGAGAGAGAGAGGGAGGGGGAACAGGGAGAGAGAGAGAGAGAGGGAGGGGAACAGGGAGCAGAGAGAGAGAGGGAGGGGGAACAGGGAGAGAGAGAGAGAGGGAGGGGGAACAGGGAGAGAGAGAGAGAGGGAGGGGGAACAGGGAGAGAGAGAGAGAGGGAGGGGGAACAGGGAGAGAGAGATAGAGGGAGGGGGAACAGGGAGAGAGAGATAGAGGGAGGGGGAACAGGGAGAGGGAGAGGGAGGGGGAACAGGGAGAGGGAGAGGGAGGGGGAACAGGGAGAGGGAGAGGGAGGGGGAACAGGGAGAGGGAGAGGGAGGGGGAACAGGGAGAGGGAGAGGGAGGGGGAACAGGGAGAGGGAGAGGGAGGGGGAACAGGGAGAGGGAGAGGAGGGGGAACACGGAGAGGGAGGGGGAACAGGAGAGGGAGAGGGAGGGGGGAGAGGGAGAGGGAGGGGAACAGGGAGAGGGAGAGGGAGGGGGAACAGGGAGAGGGAGAGGGAGGGGGAACAGGGAGAGGGAGAGGGAGGGGGAACAGGGAGAGGGAGAGGGAGGGGGAACAGGGAGAGGGAGGGGGAACAGGGAGAGGGAGAGGGAGGGGGAACAGGGAGAGGGAGAGGGAGGGGGAACAGGGAGAGGGAGAGGGAGGGGGAACAGGGAGAGGGAGAGGGAGGGGGAACAGGGAGAGGGAGAGGGAGGGGGAACAGGGAGAGGGAGAGGGAGGGGGAACAGGGAGAGGGAGAGGGAGGGGGAACAGGGAGAGGGAGAGGGAGGGGGAACAGGGAGAGGGAGAGGGAGGGGGAACAGGGAGAGGGAGGGGGAACAGGGAGAGGGAACAGGGAGGGGGAACAGGGAGGGAGAACAGGGAGAGAGGGAGGGAGAACAGGGAGAGAGGGAGGGAGAACAGGGAGAGAGGGAGGGAGAACAGGGAGAGAGGGAGGGAGAACAGGGAGAGAGGGAGGGAGAACAGGGAGAGAGGGAGGGAGAACAGGGAGAGAGGGAGGGAGAACAGGGAGAGAGAGAGAGAGAGGGAGGGAGAACAGGGAGAGAGAGAGAGAGAGGGAGGGAGAACAGGGAGAGAGAGAGAGAGGGAGGGAGAACAGGGAGAGAGAGAGAGAGGCGGAGGGAGGGAGAACAGGGAGAGAGAGAGAGAGGCGGAGGGAGGGAGAACAGGGAGAGAGAGAGGCGGAGGGAGGGAGAACAGGGAGAGAGAGAGGCGGAGGGAGAACAGGGGGGGAGAGGGAGGGAGGGAGAGAGGGAGGGAGGGAGAGAGGGAGGGAGGGAGAACAGGGAGGGAGGGAGAACAGGGAGAACAGGGAGGGAGGGAGAACAGGGAGGGAGGGAGGGAGAACAGGGAGGGAGGGAGAACAGGGAGGGAGGGAGGGAGAACGAACGGAGAGAGAGATAGGGAGAACGGAGAGGGAGGGAGGGAGAACGGAGAGGGAGGGAGGGAGAACGGAGAGGGAGGGAGGGAGAACGGAGAGGGAGGGAGGGAGAACGGAGAGGGAGGGAGAGAGAGAGGGAGGGAGGGAGAACAGGGAGAGAGGGAGGGAGAACAGGGAGAGAGGGAGAGGGAGAGGGAGGGAGAACAGGGAGGGAGAGAGAGAGGGAGGGAGGGAGAACAGGGAGAGGGACGGAGAGGGAGGGAGGGAGAACGGGGAGAGGGAGGGAGGGAGAACGGGGAGAGGGAGGGAGGGAGAACGGGGAGAGGGAGGGAGGGAGAACGGGGAGAGGGAGGGAGGGAGAACGGGGAGAGGGAGGGTGGGGGAACAAGAGAGGGAGGGTGGGAAAACGGGGAGGGAGGGAGGGGAGAACAAGAGAGGGAGGGAGGGGAGAACAGGGAGCGAGAGAGGGAGAAGGACAGAGGGAGGGAGAAGGACAGAGGGAGGGAGAGAGAGGAAGGAGAACCGGGAGGGGGCAGAGCAGAGAGAAAGGAGAACCGGGGGGGAACAGAGAGCAAGCGAGGGAACAGAGAGACAGGGGCGGGGGGGTGGGAGAATAGAGAAAGAGGGGGTGGGGGAGAACAAAGAAGGGGGAACAGAGAAACGGGGGTTGAGAACAGAGAGGGGGGGAACAGAGAGAAAGAGAGGGGGGAACAGAGAGAAAGGAAGAGAAGTAGAGAGCTGAGGAAGAAAGAAAGAGAGAGAGAGGGTGGGGAAGAGAGAGAGAAGAGAGAAAGAGAGAGAGGGTGGGGAGTGACAGAGAAAGAGTGAGTGAGTGATCAAGATCACTCCTGGTAGCTGGACATCTATCTAGAATATTCCAGATTGCTGCTAGTGTGTGGGCAAACATTTACTTGTGCAAGCAAAAAAATGCCAGGTATCTCACGAAATCAGTGTCCAACATAGTGATGAGAAAGTAAGTCAATAAATTAATCTCATTTAAAGCTTCTTCATAAAAATGCACAGTTGCTGTTTTCGTTGATAGTAAGATATATTTTTAATGCCTTTATCTTTCCGAAATTGTCTCACTGGCCCCTTATGTAAGACAAAAGTTGTAATGTGCACCCCCCCCCCCCCCCCCCCCCCCCACCACGCAGAAAGGTTGGACAACCCTGGTGTAGAAAGATCCCGTGGCACTATTTCGAAGAATAGCAAGCAGAGTTTTCCTCCATGTCCTGGCCAATATTTAGTCCTCAGCCAACTCCTAAAGACAGATTATCTGGTCAATTATCTCCTTGCTGTTTGTGGGAGCTTGCTGTGCTCCAACTGGCTGCTGCATTTTCTACATTACAACAGTGACTACACTACAAAAAGTGCATTTCTGGGCTCTGATGTGCTGAGCAGATTATTCGATGATCATTGAAGAGAGGAGCCACCTGTAGCCATGAGTGTGTTGGTTTGCTTAACAAGAGCTGTGGGTTCAAACTCGACCAGAAGCCCAATCAACATTAAATAACTTGATATCTATTTTGTATTGCAAGACTGTTTTTGTATACGGAACATGTAACACATAATGGACAGATGATGTGACAAAAAAACTTTATATATTTTATTACTGTACATGCATAATTATGGGGCCAAAGACGTTCCGCTGCTTAAACCGCTTGGAAACAATGAAGCAAACCAACAACTAAACACTGAACCAAGTCCCATCTGAAATGCTGTTTGCGATTAAAGTGGCAATTAACTCAATAGAAATTTAATGTTTCAGTTAAAATAGAAACAATTAATGCAATCGCTGCTAATTCACACTTAACCCCTGGACAGACCTATTTGCACAGAGCGTGATGGAGCTTCCAATCATTTCACAGCCTCGCTTTTTTTTTTTGCCGCAAACAGCTTGTGTTCTTTTGCTGGGAGGCTCTAGGAGATAGTTCCTCTCTGGGCTGATGCACCTCTCCAGGCTGAGAGACTGCATGTCAGTGCCTCTAATTCTCCAGAATGTGAAGACAGGCTGAATGAAGTTGAGGCGCTTCCAACCTGCTTTACTTTTACATCAGATCTCGACGCATTGTTGTACGAGCTCTCCATCATCAATCCCGCTGATATGTATTGATAACCGAACACTCGAGGTCCTCCTCTCCCAATGAGAACAAATGTACTACAGTAATTAAACTCCAGGGTCTTCTCTCTGATTATTTGTTATATCTAGAGAGAATATTCCAGAAGGACAGAAATAAAAGCATCCATTACACTGCTGCACCAACTTAAATGTTTAGTGGATATGGCACACGTGACCCACATCCTTAAGATGCTGAAATCCAGGCACATTATTCTGTCTCCTACTATAAGGCACTTTATCCGAGCAACTTGAAAATTTGTAACTCCCTCAGTAGACAGGCTTCAAGCTTTACAACAATTGCTTGATTTATCTCAACCTTTCTGCTACTCTTTTCACCCTTGATAATGTCCCATACAACACATCAAAGGAGAATTGTCTGATAGACACTGCTCCTCTCACCTCTGACCTCCAACCTTTCTCTGTTTCTCCATTTTAACAATACTACAATGGTCATTGTTCCACTTAAACTTCAAATATGTCCTTCAACACACTACACTCCCTGCCTATGTATTTGCTGCATTGAAATGAGCAATTAGTGCGAACTCCCATCCCAAATCTCTCTTTTTCCCAGGACCTCAAAACTTGAGACTCTATTTCCCCTTTGTCTTACCTCTCCCCTCCAATATACAGGATTTCAAAACCAAAGTTTTGGGTGCCACCTAACCACAACCACTTGATTTAAGTCATTTTCTGTCCTACTCTGTTAAATCTTGATGTGCTGTATCACTGGCCCTTCGAGTAGGGTCCTTTTAAAAGGAAATTTAATATTCTATATATGATGCCATCAAGAGCCACAGGAATTGACACTGTGGGCTGAATTTTACACCGCCCCAGTGGGTCGGATGGTGGCATGGGGGTGGCGTACAATTGAGCGAGAGGCTCCGGGAGGCCTACCCACCCCGCTCCTGCCTCCGGTCAACTTTACGGCGGTCGGGGGAAATGGCCCACCCGCCCGAGGCCAATCAAGGCCCTCAAGTGGTCATTTAACAGCCACTTAAGGGCCCTTGCCCGCCTCCACTGGTATCTTACCCGTGGAAAGCGGGCGTGCTGGAGAAGTGAAAGGCCGCCCAGCGATAGCTGCTGGCCTATCCAATCACCGGGGGAGGGGGGTGGGGGTGGCCATGGTAGTTGTGCACAGGGTGCCCGATTGAGGGCCACCCCTGCCTCTCAAGACACCCCCCTCCCCCCCAAACGACCACTCTAGCCTCATCAGGGCACAACCGATCTCACTGGTGAGGCATGTCCAACTTACCTTCACTCCTTGCTCCATGCTGTCGGCTGGGCTGCAGACCCAGCAGTGGCCACTGCTCCCGGTGGTGCTGCTGGGACTAAGAGCTGCCAGCTTGCTGATTGGCCGACAGCTCACTGAGGCGGGACCTCCTCCCTCAAGCGGGTGGAAGTCCCACCTCGGGACAATTAAAGCCCGGGGGCCCATAAAATGGGGGACGGATCCCCGGGCCAGGCAGAAGCAGGTTCACCCACCGACTTTTATGTCGGTGGTGAATTCCCGTCTGCCAAAGGTAAAATCCAGCCCTGTGAGGTTTAATCTAGTTATATTCCATTTTCAGGTGGAATCTTTGTCTGCTATTTTACAGGAATCATCAACTTAAAAGGGCTAATTCCTCTACTTAAAACTGTGGGTTTGGTCCTACCCCATGACTGTCTCCTCCATATCATCTTGTGGGTAGAAGTTGCCGCCTCACAAGGGAATTTGTGTGTTGCACAGAAGGAGATTGAGGATAAATACATTGCCAAGTTGTGGGTAAAAGTTGATTTGTGCAGTGTATGAGTCACCACCTCATGTATATCTTGCTCTCTAAATACATGGGAGCGATCTCATTAATAATTCAGGTTTCGATAAATTAAAATTCAATTAAAACCTATATAAACACAAGCAGGGTGAAATTGGACAAGGAGTGGGTGCTATTAAGACCTGATATTCAGTTCTGTTAGCTTCAGTAGTATTGCAGGAAGGATGGCCCATGTGAATCCACCTGATTGGTTTCCTGATGCGTGTCCAATTTCACCCCCAGCTCTTTGCTTTTTTGCTCCCTGCCCCGCCCCGCTACCAGCAGCACTGGCTGATGGGAGATGCCCCACTAGTTCAGTAGGTAAACATGCCAAGTTGGTATTGACGTGGTTGAAGGCATTCAAGAAAATTTATTTATTTTTTTTTTAATTTTTTATTTAGAGATACAGCACTGAAACAGGCCCACCGAGTCTGTGCCGACCAACAACACCCATTTATACTAACCCTACAGTAATCCCCTATTCCCTATCACTTCCCTACACTAGGGGCAATTCACAATGGTCAATTTAACTATCACCTGCAAGTCTTTGGATGTGGGAGGAAACCGGAGCACCCAGCGAAAACCCACACGGTCTCAGGGAGAACTTGCAAACTCCGCACAGGCAGTACCCAGAATCGAACCCGGGTCCCTGGAGCTGTGAGACTGCGGTGCTAGCCACTGTGCCACCATTTGATAAGCATTTGATAAACCTGGACTAGGAAATGTGGTCACATCCCAGCGACATAACCTGCTTCATGTTTTTGTTCACCAAACTCTTCCTCATGACCATCAAGAACTTGCATTGATGTAGTCCTTTTAACATAATAAAATATCCCAAAGTGCTTTTAGAGGAATGTTATGAAGCAAAATTTGACATCAAGCTGCATAGAATAAAGACTTAGATTTATATAGCACCTTTCACGACCACTGGATGTTCCGAAATGCTTTACAGACAATTTTTGAAGTGTAGTCACTGTTGTAATGTAAGAAACACAGCAACCAATTTGCGCACAGCAAGATCCCACAAACAGATATGTAATGATGACTAGGTAATCTTGTTTTTTTATTTGATGTTGATTGAGGGGTAAATATTGGCCAGGACAGTGGGGAAAGCTCCCCTGCTGCTCTTCGAAATAGTGCCCTGGGACCTTTTACGTCCACCCGAGAGGGCAGACAAGGCCTTGCTTTGTCATCCAAAAGGCAGTATCTGTGACAGTGCAGCACTCCATCAGTACTGCACTGGAGTGTCAGCCTAGATTTTTGTGCTCGCGTTTTGGAATGGGATTTGAACCCACAACTTTATGACTCGGGTGAGAGTGCTTCAACTGAGCCATGGCTGACATACAAATAGCAAAGAACAAAGAACAGTACAGCACAGGAACAGGCCACTTGGCCCTCCAAGCCTGCGCCGATCTTGATGCCTGCCTAAACTAAAACCTTTTGCACTTCCGGGAACTGTATCCCTCTATTCCCATCTTATTCATGTATTTGTCAAGATGCCTCTTAAACGTCGCTATCCTACCTACTTCCACCACCTCCCCCGGCAGCAAGTTCCAGGCACTCACCACCCTCTGTGTAAAGAACTTGCCTCGCACATCCCCTCTAAACTTTGCCCCTCTCACCTTAAACCTATGTCCCCCAGTAACTGACTCTTCCATCCTGGGAAAAAGCTTCTGACTATCCACTCTGTCCATGCCGCTCATAACTTTGTAAACCTCTATCATGTCGCCCCTCCACCTCCGTTGTTCCAGTGAAAACAATCCAAGTTTATCCAACCTCTCCTCATAGTTAATGCCCTCCAGACCAGGCAACATCCTGGTAAATCTCTTCTATACCCTCTCCAAAGCCTCCACGTCCTTCTGGCAGTGTGGCGACCAGAATTGCACGCAATATTCTAAGTGTGGCCTAACTGAAGTTCTGTACAGCTGCAGCATGACTTGCCAATTTTTATACTCTATGCCCCGACCGATGAAGGCAAGCATGCCATATACCTTCTTGACTACCTTATCCACCTGCGTTGCCACTTTCAGTGACCTGTGGACCTGTACGCCCAGATCTCTCTGCCTGTCAATACTCCTAAGGGTTCTGCCATTTACTGTATACCTCCCACCTGCATTAGGCCTTCCAAAATGCATTACCTCACATTTGTCCGGATTAAACGCCATCTGCCATTTCTCCGCCCAAGTCGGCAACCGATCTATATCCTGCTGTATCCTCTGACAATCCTCCTGACGATACGTAAGGAGAAACTAAGACAGGTGAGCAAAAGCTTAGTCAAAAGAGGGTGGTTTTAAAGAGCATCTTAAAGAAGGAGAGGAAGAGGCAGTGAGGTTTAGGGAGAGAATTCAAAAGCTTAGGGCTTCAGCAGCTGAAGGCGTGTCCACCAATGGTGGAGCGATGAAAATCGGGGATGCTCAAGAGGCCAGAATTGGAGGAACACCGAGATCTCTGCATAACAACAGCATCCCTTCATTAAAAAAACAATTCTCTCTGGTGAAGTTAGTGTCTTCAACAGAGTTGAGCGGCACTTAAGAACTCAGTTGCCCTTCAGGAATTGTAAATACCTCATTCTCCAGTGAAGTAATGAACTTTTATTGAACATTTTGTCCATTTTCTTTTCAACGCTGCAATTACATCAGATGAGCAGCTGCACAGTCAGAGGTCCTCTCAAAAGCCAACCGTGCAGAACAAAAGACTGTGCATTTCTTTTAAATTTGCACGCATGCTGTTTTCTTAAACTTTACCTCCATCAAAGGCGGTTTTACTTTGGCGACGTGATTGCATCATCACACTGCCATGCAAATTGTAAAACACATGAATTCTGACATTTTTGATGTGAATTTTTGCTTTCTTTTGAATTATTGATGCAAATGTTTAGGGCTCAATTCTTACTGGACCTTCAAACAGGCCTGTGTTGGGCCCGGTCACACATTGCGAGCCAAACAAAAGGAGAGGACAGTATTTGTGGGTCCTGCCTTCTCCAACGCTGACACGAAATGGGAATAATAACTTTTTACTCTAAGGGACGGGTTCTCCTGCAAGTTGAAAGTGCTGCAATATTTTGAGCAATTGGGGGCAGAGTTCAGCTCAGTTCATGTACAATTGCATTAGCTGTCTCCCTTAGATTGCCATGGCAACATGGCTCCACCTGACCACCGGCAATGTCCCCTCTAGCCCCAATTTCCTCTTTGCTGCTTCCTTTGGTCTTCTAAAGAATGAACTATATCTCTCATTTTGGCATCCTCTGCAAAATGGCTCCTTGTCCAGTCCCCATTCCCCATCTGTCTCTTTTAGATTTGCTATGCCTCTTCTACTTAGTCTTTGATTTTCCTTTCAATTTGTTCTATGATCAGTGCTGCAGGAAATCCCATTATTTCCCATCAGCTCAATAAAGCTACCAACAATAGATCAGGTGACACTAGTTTTCCAGGTGGAGAGTCTTACCTGCCTCTAATTAAATATAACAAATACATCCTTGCAAAATTTCATCTGGAATCGTTTTGCCAGAGCAGACCATTGTGTTGGTAGGGTTCCTGGCTTTCATGGATAGTCCTGGAGTCTCCAGGAATGAAAGATTAATCTCTGACATTGCTGCGAATAAGCCAGGAGCAAAGTCATTCAATCCTGTGGCATATATGGAGGTCATTCAGCCCATTGTTCCTGCATCAGTTCTTTGACAGAGCTGTCCAATTAGTTTCACTCCCCAGCTCTTTCTGTGTAGAGAAGACCATAAGAAACAGGAGCTGGACTAGGCCATTTGGCCCTTCGAGCCTGCTCTGCCATTCAACAAGATCATGGGTGATCTTCGACCTCAACTCTACCTTCCCACACTATCCCATATCCCTTAATTCCCTTAGTACCCAAAAACCTATTGATCACTGGTTTCATAGACCATTGTCCCCTGTGCCCTGCAAATTTTTCCTTTTTAAGTAAATACTTATCCAATTCCCCTTTTGAAAGTTATTATTGAATCTGCTTCCACTGTCCTTTTGGTTGATTGGCATCCTTCCATTTATAAAAGACGGACAGGCAGTAAACAATCCATTTAGGTGGGGTGTCTTCCCTTGGTGCACCTTTGCTGATGGCTGTGAAGGCCAACCTTTGAGATGCAGGTTCTGCCACAAGTGTTGCATGTGAAGCTGCCAAGTGACGTGGGTTGTTTTCGTCGTTTGGCGCCTGTTGCCAAGCTGCTGTTCCAATTGGGTCATTGTGGTAGTGCACACTAGGTCATAGGGTGTGTTACCATTTCCCTCTTTTGCCAGCTAGTGACTCCTAGCTGCGATAGTTGACATTTAGGGCCTTTGTGACACATTGCAAGCATCCTTGAAGTGGAGCTTTGGGCGCCCCACTGGTCGTCTGGCACTGGCTACCTCCCCATACAGAAGGTCCTTGGGTACGTGACCATTTTAGACACCACCCTTTTAGACCATGCATTCCATTTTCAACAATTGGCTAGATTTTTAAAAAAAAGTCCCCCCCCCTCCCCCCACAGAATTTTTTGTCAAATCATATGGAATTCTCAATGAATATTGAACGTTGAATCAGATTTATCTTATTGCCAGCATCTTACTAAATTTGAAACATTACTGGAGACTCCATAGTGCAGCCAGTGTTTGAAATGTCACAGCAATACCCAAAGTCCAATTTAATAGAATTGGAGTTTTGATTTATTCAGAACATCGCTAACCCATGGGCCTGAACATAATGTAAATGTGCCGATAATTCCAAAATATTGCTTTTGATTCAAGTTTGATTTTCGTCTGTGTAAATGAAATTATGCCATCTGAGAGGAGAGGAAACTGCAAGCATGTAGCTTGTTCCACAGCGTGGGAGTTTGGGGCACCCAAAGCTCCACTTCAAGGATGCTTGCAAGGTGTCATGAAGGCCCTAAATGTCAACTATCGCAGCTGGGAGTCACTAGCTGGCAAAAGAGGGAAATGGTAACACATCCTATGACCGAGCGTGCACTACCACAACGACCCAATTGGAACAGCAGCTTGGCAACAGGCGCCAACACCGAAAACAACCCACAACGTCACTTGGCAGCTTCACATGCAACACTTGTGGCAGAACCTGCATCTCAAAGATTAGCTCAGTCTTGTAACTGAACCTCTCAGAACATGTCCAATGACAGTCGGGAATCCCATGTGTCGGGACAGCCACCTCCTGAGCTTTGGAACTTCCATTTGCACGGAATATAGTTGAGGGTTTTTGCCTATTGTGGAATAGTGAAATGCGATCACCAGAACACTAGTGAAATAACACACTCCATGTAATGAAACACAATTTGATTTATTCAGTTGCCATAAACCAATGTGACCTGATGATGAGGAAAAATAGCCATTTTGTATATTGCAGGCGAGGCCACTGTTTTTTTTTAACTTGGTCAAGTACAAGGATTCGGGCTCTCGAATATTGGTAAAACTCCCTGAATCCTATTTACTACAAATGGAGTTTAACTTTCCAGAACATCGTTGACCCTTGGTCCTGTGTACAATGTAAATGTGCGGAGAATTCCATAGTTCTGAAAAATTGCTTTTGATGCAAGTTTGATTCACCTGCATTATACTCGATCTGAATCTTTAGCAGAAGAGTTAAGAAGTTAGAAATTTGGGTGGTAGGGAATAGCTACATGTAATTTTGAGTGCACTACATATTCTATCATCTTGATATAATATGAAATATTAAACAGGCTGGGACTCTTTTCTATAGAAAAGAGAAGGCTGAGGGGGTGACCTGATAGAGGTCTTCATAATTATGCAAAGATTTGATCGGGTAGATGTAGAGAAGATATTTCCATTTGTGGGCGAGACCAAAAATAGGGGTTCATAAATATAAGATGGTCACTAATAAATTAAGTTCAGGATACATGTCTTTATCCAGTGAATGGATAGAATATGGAACTTTCTACCCCAAGGAATGGTTAAGGTGAATAGCAGAGATGCATTTAAGGGGAAGCTAGATAAGTACTTGAGGAATAAAGGAATAGAAGGCTATTTTGGTGGGGTGAGATAAAGAGGGGTGGGAGGAGGCTCGTATGGAACATAAAACATTGATATGGACCAGTTAGTCAGATTGGTCTGATCCTGTGCTGTAAATTCCATGTTTTAGACTGTAAGATTTACATGGCAAATTATCTCAATGTTGAAACATCTAATAACTTTCCACTGTAAATTACTTTGGTAACGTGCTAACTGGTCTGTAGGTGTATGCTGGTAGAAAAATTAAATCTGTAATTAATAAGGGTTTTTGTCCCATTGTTACACACACATCTTGTTCTTTCTGACCACATATCCTCACCATCAGTAAAACTGCCTACTTCCACCTGCATAGCATTGCCCAACTCTACCCCTACCTCAGCTCATCTGATAAACCCTCATCCATGCCTTTATTACTGCTAGACTTGACTGGTCAAATGTACCCTTAGCCGGCCTCTCATCTTCCATTCTGCATAAACTGAAGTGCAGCCAGGCTCTGCTTTCCCATATTCTAACACGTACCGAATCCCATTCACCCATCACCTCCGTGCACACTGACCTTCATTGGCTCCTGGTTAAGCAACACCTTAATTTTTAAAATCCTCATCCTTGTTTTCAAATCCCTCCATGGCCTCGCCCCTCCCTATCTCTGTAGCCTCCTCCATCCCACAACCGTCCAATCTCTGCACTCATCCAATTCTGCCCTCTTGTACATCCCTGATTTTAATTGCTCCAACATTGATGGCCGTGCCTTCAGCTGTCTCAACCCAAAGAGGTGGAATTCCCTCCCTAAACCTCTCCACTTCCCTACTTCTCTCTCCTCGATTAAGATGCTCCTTAAAATCTATCTCTTCACCCAAGCTTTTGGTCACCTGCCTTAATAATTCCTTAAATGGCTTAGTGTCAAATTTTCCTTAACACTCCTGTGAAGCTTCTTGGGACGTTTTATTATGTTAAAGGCTCCGTAATAATACGAGTTGTTTTGTGTTTCTTCCCGTCTCCTGCAACCACCCCTCTCGACAGGCAGGAACAGCGCTCAGCACACTTTTCAGATAGGCTGCTTATTCTGATCTGTTCTCTTCAGACAACTTAGTGCATACCACAGCTGGCGAGAGCTGATAAAATGCTGTTTTATCACCAGATTGCCACAAATAGCACTTCAGGCAGGGTGGAATAAGTTGCCTGGCAGCTGAGCTCCTTTGAGAAAGGATGAAAATCTGTCCTACACTAGGTAGGACATGTGGTGGCCTGTAATCTTTTCATGAATTACAGTGCACAATGAAATATGTGGTAGCTGAGATACCACAATTACCAAGCTGAACCTGTTGAAAAGGACTCTGTGGTTAGCTACTGAGGGATGGTGAATGCAGCATAGATACGAGCAATTCAGCACAGCTAGTCCATACCAGTGTTTGTTCTCCATATTGGCCTTCTCCCACCCTTCCTCATCTAACCTTATCACCATATCCTTCTATTCCTTTCACCTTCGTGTGTTTATCTAGATTCCCCTTAAATGCACCTATACTATTCACCTCAAATACTCCATGTGGTACCGGGTTCCATATTCCAACCATTCTCCAGATGAAAAAGTTTCTCCTGAATTCCCTATTGCATTTTTTTAGTGTCTATCTTATATTTATGGCCCCTAGTTCTGGTCTCCCTCACAAGTGAAAACATCTTCTCTACATTTACCCTATCAAACCATTTCATAATCTTAAAGACTTCTGTCTGGTCACCCCTCAGTCTTCTCTTTCTTAGACAAAGGAGCACAGCCTGCTAAATCTTTGCGAGGTTATAAATATCAGGAGTTCAATACACATTTTTGGGAAGCTTTAAAATCTTGAAAGATGTTGAGGCCTTAGTGAGGGTGCAAAGGAGATTTATTAGAATGTGTTCTGATGGAAGGTCACTGACCTGAAATGTTAACTCTGCTTCCCTCTCCACAGATGCTGCCAGACCTGCTGAGTATTTCCAGCACTTTCTTGTTTTTATTTCAGATTTCCAGCATCTGCAGTATTTTGCTTTTATTTTATTAGAATGGTACCCAGGATAAGGGGCTTCAGTTCCATGGAGAGACCAGACAAGCTGAGATTGTTCTCTTTAGAGGGGAGATGTAATAGAGGTGTTCAAAATCATGAAGGGGTTTTAATAGGAGTTAATTAAGGGGAACTTTTTCCACTGGCAGGAGGGTCAGTAACGAGAGGACACAGGTTTGAGGTAATTGGCAAAAGATCCAGAAGTGCAATAAGGTGAATTTATTTTATGTAGCCAGTAATGATCTGAAATGCACTGCCTGAAAGACTGGTGGAAGCAGATTCAATAATAACTTTCAAAAGGGAATTGGATAAATACTTGAGAGGGAAATATTTGCAGAGCTTTGGGGTCAGGGCAGGAGAATGGGAGTAATTGGATAGCTGTTTCAAAGAGCTACCACAGGTGCGATGGGTGGAAAAGCCTGCTCATTCTATGATTGAATTGTCCTGTGCAACCAAATGCAACATAGAATCAGATAATCACAAAATTGTTGCAGTGCATAAGAAGGCCATTCGGCCCATGATGTCTGCACTGGCTCACTGAATGAGCAATTCACTTATTGACATTCTCCTGCCTTCTCCCCGTAACCTTGCACATTCTTCCGTCTCATGTAACAGTCTAATTCCCTTTTGAATGCTTCAACTGAACTTGCCTCCACCGCAGTCTCAGGCAGTGCATTCCAGACCTTAACCACATGCTGTGTGAAAAAGTTTTTCCTCATCTAGCTTTTTGCTTCTTTTGCCAATCACTTTAAATCTCTGCCCTCTCATTCTTGATCCTTTCACGTGTGGGAACAATTTTTCCCTATCCACTCTGACCAGACCCCTCATAATTTTGAATACCTCTATCAAATCTCCTCTCAACCTTCTGCTCTCTAAGGAAAATAGTCCTAATTTCTCCAATCTCTCTTCATACCTGAAGTTCCTCATCCCTGGAACCATTCTTGTGAATCTTTTCTGTACTCTCTCCAACGCTTTCAAACCTTTCCTATAGTGCGGTGCCCAGAACTGGACACAATGTTCCAGTTGAGGCTGAATAAGTTTAACATAACCTCCTTGCTTTTGTACTCTATGCCCCTATTAATAAAACCCAGGGTACTTTATTAACCGCTTGCTCAACCTGTCCTGCCGCCTTCAATGACTTAGGCGCATATACCCTCAGGTCCCTCTGCTCATGCACCCCCTTTTGAGTTGTTCCCTTTATTTTATATTGTGTCTCCATGTTCTTCCTACCAAAATGAATCACTTCACATTTCTCCGCATTGAACTTCATCTGTTGCTTGTCCACCCATTCCATCAACCTGTCTGTGTCCTTTTGAGCTTCTCCACTATCGTCCTCACAGTTCACAATTGTTTCAAGTTTTGTAATATCTGCAAAATTGAAATTGTGCCCTGTATACCAAGGTAAAGGTCATAAATATACATCAGGAAGAGCAACTCTCCCAACACTGACCCCCGGGGAACCCCACTACAAACCTTCCTCCAGCCAGAAGAGCATCCATTATTCATCACTCTGTTTCCTATTACTCAGCCAATTCCATATCCGTTTTATTCCATGAGCTACAAGTTTGTTCACAAGTCTGTTGTGTGGCACTGTATCAAATGCCTTTTGGAAGTCATGTACATCACATCAACAGCATTGCCTTCATCAACCGTCTCTGTTACCTTCTCAAAGATCTCCAGCAAGTTAGTCAAACATGATTTTCCCTCAATGAATATCCACACTAGCTTTCCCAACTATGCGGCTATTAATTTAGTCCCGAATTACTGTCTCCAGAAGCTCTCCCACCACCGAAGTCAAACTGACCGGTCTGCAGTTGCCAGGCTCATCCCCACATCCCCCCTTGAACAAGGGTGCAACACCTGCAACTCTCCACTCCTCTGGCACCAGCCCTGAGCCCAAGGAAGACTGGAAAACCACAGCCAGTGCCTTCGCAATCTCCACTTTCACTTCCCTCAGCATCCCTGGATGCATCTCATCAGGCCCTGTTGCTTCGTCAACCCCAAGCATGGACAGTCCGTCCAATACCACCTCCCTATCCATCTCAAGATATTCAGATCTCAAATATGTGTTGGGTTCCCAAATTTCTCAATGGACCTGCATCAAGCAGATTCTAGCCATCTGCATCTGAAGACTGGGCGATGGTGGCTGTCCCTGATGCTTATCACGTGGGTGTCAGCACACACAATGGGGAGCGAGCTCTGTGTGTGTGCCAGATGCTACTGTTTGCACCCATGTGAGGGAAACATCATTTGACAACACAGAGCAGCTTATTTAGGAGAAAGAAAAGAAAAGAATGAAAGAATTTGCAGTGCTATAGTGCCTCAGGACACCCCAAAATGCGTCATGGCCAATTAAGTACTTTTGAAGTGTGAGCACTATAATGTAGGAAACACCATTTGCACACAGCAAAGTCCCACAAACAACCATGAGGTGGTGAACAAATAATTTGTTCTTGTGTTTTGATGGAGCGTTAAATATTTATTTTTTACTTATTTATTTAGAGATACAGCACTGAAACAGGCCCTTCGGCCCACCGAGTCTGTGCCGACCATCAAACACCCATTTATACTAATCCTACATTAATCCCATATTCCTACCACATCCCCGCAATTCCCCTACCACCTACCTGTACTAGGGGCAATTTATAATGGCCAATTTACCTATCAACCTGCAAGTCTTTGGCTGTGGGAGGAAACCGGAGCACCCGGTGAAAACCCACGCGGTCACAGGGAGAACTTGCAAACTCCGCACAGGCAGTACCCAGAACTGAACCCGGGTCGCTGGAGCTGTGAGGCTGCAGCGCTAACCACTGTGTCAGGACACTGGGGCTAACTCTTGTGCTGCTCTTTGAAATAGTGCCATGGGATATTTTACACGAACCTGAGGAGGTAACCTCTGAGTCAGCAGGCCATGATTTAACAGCCCACTCTGGGACTTCAGATAACTGAGGCTGGCAGTTCAGGGCAGTACTGAGGGAGTGTACACTGTTAGAGCTGCCAGATGAGGCGCAGTCTGCCTGCTCAGTGGGGCGTGAAAGATTCCATGGCACCATTTCAGAGAAGAGCAGTGGAATTCTTCCGTCTATCTTGGCCAATCCCTCCCCCAACATCATTCTAAAACTGCTTATTAATGTCAAAAAAGCAAAACACTGTGGTTGCTGGAAATCTGAAATCAAAACAAAAAGTGCTGTAAGTGCTCAGCAGGTCAGGCAGCATCAGCAGAGAGAGAGAGAGAAACATTTCAGGTCAACGTCCTTTCGTTAGAGCAGTGTAGTTCCAGAATTTTCTACTTTGAGTGTTCATTTATGTTATTGCTCTTTGTGGAACTCTGCTGCGTGCAAATTGGTGGACGTGTTTGCCTGCATTACAATTGTGAGTGCACTTAAAAGTTGGATCCAAAGTGCTTTGGGACAGCCCGGGTGTGTGAAAGGTGCGATATAAATGCATTATTTGTATTTATGGTATTGCTGTGGCGACATTGCACTCTTGATTTTTCTCCATTTGCAACATGAATGAAAGTAATTCCCACAGTTTAATTATTGTCATGATTGCTTCAAGTGCAAGATCTTCCTGGCTTGAAACCAGCACGAAACATTGGTTGGTGAGGTGGGGAGTTGTGCTGCAGTGGACTTTCCTCCATCCTTCACTCTCCCTTCTGTTAATTATTTATGAAAGTATTTAACACTCATGGTGGTACTTCCAAGTCTTGCCCACTCATGACAGAGAACCTGTGACAACAACAACTTGTCTTTATATGGCACCTTTAACGTAATAAATCTTCCCAAAGCACTCCGCAGGAGCATTACCAAACAAGATTTGGCACTAAGTTACATGAGATATTAGGACAGGTGGCCAAACATTTAATCAAATAGATAGGTTTTAAGCAGTGTCTTAAAAGAGGAACGACAGTTGAAGAGGGAGGAAATTCCAGAGCTTAGGGCCCAGGCAACTCTAGGCGCGGCTGACTATGGTGGAGTGATTAGAATTGGCGATGCATGAGACACCAGAATTAGAGAAGCGCAGCCATTTTGAAAGGTTACAGTGATGGGGAGGATTTGAGGCCTTGGAGAATGTGAAGACGAAGATGAGAATTTGCTGAACAGCAAGCACGGGGGGGTGCTTGATGCAAGTTAGGATACAGGCGACAGAGATTTGGATGCACTGAAGTTTATGTAGGGAGGAGGGCTAAGCTCCAATCTGAGAGAAATTGGGTTTCTTTGTCACTTCTAAAGTAAAAAGAGGTAAAAGATCAATGGTGTCTTTTTTTTTTTGGGACATCGTTGGAACGTTTATATCTGATCAGATGCTGCTAAACAGCTGTAGCAAAGGAGGACTCGCTAACTCCCTGCTGCGCAGATGTAGCTTTAAAATCTCCCTACGCTTTAATCTGGGCCTGTTTGCCGTTTGCTGCCGGCAGGCTGTATTTGGTTATGCAGACCAGCCAGGAGCCCTCAGCATTGATGGATCTGTGATTTATGCTTCTGATCACACAATAAACCTTCATCTGCCCAGACGTCGTGTTTCACTGCAGTCCTAGTGACATCTGTTCCAGGTAATGCAGTGCTCGGGACACAGGTGCAGATCTCTGGGCAGTCGGAGGGGGCTTTTAATTATTCTCCTTTGCTGCGCACTTAATGTTGGGCTCGTTGAGCAGCAGTTTGACATAATTAACATGCTAGAGACTGACTATTGTCAAGCAACAACTCGCGCAGGACCCGATGGTTATTTTTTTAAACGGGGGGCTCTTCGTTTTAGCCCTTTTCCCAAAGAATAGGGGCAGCAAAGACATAATAGCATCAAAGTGCATAATCACATTTTCTGCTTTTTTTAAAAAAATTCTCCCCTTCCCCAAATTTTCTGATGCTTACACAACAGTGAAACCTGCTTTGGATCAAATTCAGATAGTCACACTAAACCTTGTCCCTCTGGCAGTCATCAGATGTCACAGGAGTCAATCCATATGCCTGGTAACAGACGTCCGTTAAAAAGGAAAAGTATTCCAGCTGGTTGAAAGAAGAAAAGGAAAAAAACTTGTCTCAAAAAACCGCCGCTGCAAACGGTTCATAGCCGATCAGTTACTTGAGACGCACAGTTGCTGTTACGTAGCTAAATCTGACAGCCAATTGTCCCACATCAAGATTCCACTTCATAAAATTGCAGAATGGTTTTCTTCTGTGTTACAGCATTCAGCCCATATTGCCTCTTCTGGCTCTTTGCTAGAGCTGTCCAATTAATCCAATTCCCTTGCTCCTTCCCCACAGCCCTATAATTTTTTTCCCCTGTAAGTAATTATCCAACTCCCTTTTGAAAGTTACACTTTCAGGCAGTGCATTCCAGATCACAACAACTCGCTGTGTCTAAAAAAAAAAACAAAAACAAAAATCCTCATATTGCCATGAGTTCTTTTGCCAATAACCTTAATCTGTATCCTCTGCTTACCAGCAGAAACAGCCACTGGAAACAGTTTTGACTAACACAGTTGAACTGTGTTTGGTCATGTAGGTTGAATCCAGGAGACTGGGAGTATCCCTCCTGCTCTTCTTTAAAGAGTGCTGTGGGCTCTTTGCATGCACCTGATCAGTCTAAC
Source organism: Heterodontus francisci (assembly GCF_036365525.1). Lineage (NCBI taxonomy): Eukaryota > Metazoa > Chordata > Chondrichthyes > Heterodontiformes > Heterodontidae > Heterodontus > Heterodontus francisci. The sequence continues at coordinate 75,791,869 of NC_090392.1, read as the reverse complement.
GGGGCCTCGATGTAACATCTCAACTGAAAGATGGCACCTCTGAAAATGCAACACTGCGTCAGTGCCGTCCGGGTTATGTGCTCAAGTCCTAGATTGCGACTCGAACCTCCAACCTTCTCATTCGGGGCAAGTGTGCTACCTTTCAGTTTAAGATGTCACTTTAAGGGGGGTTAAATGCATCATTCAGTGTAGTATGTTCGTACAGACTCTAGTTGCAATATGAGGAAAATCTTTTTTACACAACGAGTAATTAGAATTTGGAAAGCATTCCCTGATAGCCTGATGGCTACAGATTCAATAGTAGCCTTCAAAAGGGAATTGGATAAGTATTTGAAGGAGGGAAAATATTGGAGGGATAAGGGGAAAGAGTGGGAGATGGGACTAACTGGATTGCTCGTCAAAAAAGCTGGCAGAGACTGGGCCAAATAGCTGTCTTCTGTGCTGTACTATTCTATGATTCTAGTTCAATCCACAGTTGGCATGGAGTTAGCTACTAATAGCTGAGGTGGGAAACTACTATTGGTTTCTGGGGAAGTGAGATTTAATTGGATACCTCTTTCAAAGAGCTGGCACAGGGATGGTGGGCCAAATGGCTGCCTCCCTTTCCATATGATCCTATGAATGGTACAGAATTTGAAGTTCCATATCAAAATCAAAAATGATCGGATCAAATCTGAGCCATTCGTACAATGGCACAGATGTAACCATATGATCGGTGAAAATAAATATCAAAACTTTGGACCATTCTAAAAATTGCTTCAGATTATCTTGAACACGGTTTCAAATTTCTGTTGGTGCTGACCAGCTTTAAAGGGGAAAGAGAGAGAACGCTCAGAAAAAAGGAATTGACAGTATGAATTGGGAAAAGGGCAATTTATGCAAAGCCACAAGAGCAGTTTGACATCAATGCAGTGAAAACTGTAGGTCATTGCTGATGGTTTAAAACCCAGAGCTGCTAAGCAATGTATTGAAATTTAGAGAATGTTACTCGCCTGGCAGCCTCTTGCCATCTGCTAGAATATAGAGTATACAGAAAAACACATCTGTCCATTGCATTTCTCTAAAGTATACTCACAGGCTTTAGAAGGGAGATGAAAATACTGTAGCATTGTCATTAGATGCATCAACAAGAGAATTAGATATTACTACTTTTTAAAAAATTAATCATTAATAATTGACAGCAGCTGATTGGTAGATTTTGTTTTAATAGTCATTGCAAATACTTTTGAGTATGGAGGAAATTTCAGGTGTCAATTTTAAGAAAAAGTTGTTTTAATTTGCCTCTCTGTCATTGTCAAGTTTTGTATGAAGTGAGTGTTCCATTGTGTGTGCAGTTCTGCAGCTCCCCACTTCCCCCTGTGATTGGTGACTCAGCTTGCTAAACTTGCACTGGGCTGTACTGAGCTCTCACGACTGCAGACTTTAGATGAATTGAATGGTGATGGTAGTGAGTGCTACAATGGGTCCATAGGCTAAGGGGTCTTTCTGCTGCCGATTGCTATCTGGAGGCAAATCCTGGGAAGTAGGGTTACATGACACTGATGATGGGATCTGGCTCAGCTGTGATGCTACCTCATGTCAAATAGCTTACTCATACTCGCGGGTCTGGGCTCGTATGTGAAAGGGCCACTACAGGAGGGCACCCAGGCAACCCAGCAGGAGGCCACATTTTCCGGGTGGAAGGGATGGAAAGTATGAGATTAAAATCATATATTTACAAAAGAAAGCACCATCCTGCATATCATCTTGTAGAAGAGTGTTTGAAAGGAGATGAAAACCCTTGAATGATCATCTAGCTGTACCTAGGTCAAGATACAAGTCTCTGCCTTCTGAAGACCTCCGTGTCACCTTTGCCACAGTTTCAAATCTACATCTTTCTACTTGATGCCCCTCTCCCCAGATATAACTGCAAATATCACGAATTTCTAAGGATGAGGTAGTGAAATGGTGATAAAGCAAAGTGAAGTTATCAACTAGTATAATGAGCCAATCAGAAGGCCAATTAGTTACAATGACATCATTCCTTTGCCATGACGAGACTCTCAGATCATTGCCTATGAAAGATTTGCTTTATCTAACCATATATTTAAGGCTGGTGTTTCTGGCTTCCTCTCCTCAAACAAGCACAGCAATTGTCAGAGAAAGTCCCTTTTTTAAAAATTCATTTTCAGCATATGGACTTTGCTAGTGATGCTGGGGTTTTTTTTATTCATGCGATATGGATGCCACTGGTGTTGCCCATCCCTAATTGCCCTTGAGAAGATGATGGTGAGCTGCTGCCTTGAAACACTACAGCCCGTGTGGTGTAGTTACACCCACAGTGCTGTTAGGGAGGGAGTGCCAGGGTTTTGATCCAGTGACAGTGAAGGAACGGTGATATAGTTCCAAGTCAGGTTGCTGTGTGACTTGGAGGGAAACTTGCAGGTGATGGTGTTCCCATGCATCTGTTGCCCTTGTTCTTCTCGGTGGTAGAGGTCACAGGTTTGGAAGGTGCGCCAAAGAAGGCTTGGCGGGTTGCTGCAATTCATCTTGTAGATGGTACACACTACACTCCTCCAGGAAGAGGTCTACAGAGCTCAGGTCCTGGGAAGGAGTTTGAGTAGGAGATAGTGGTAATGATGGAACTCAATGGTGTGCATTTATTCCAGCTTATATTATGACCTCTTGTTGAAACAGTCCGTAGCGGCTTCTACAAATACACCCATCACTTCTCTTTAATCTCCAAGTTGTGGCATTTTTATATTGCTCTTTTCAAAACTAGAGATAAACTTGGTACCTTATGAAACCTAAAAATGAAGCCAACCATAAACTTGATCATTTCCTATGGAATTTTGGTGCCTATAAATTGCTGCATTGGTCAGTCACCATCCTTCAAAAGTAATTTATTGTGAGATGTTTGAGGTATTGCTTTCTCTTCCTCCCTTTCTTTTGTTTTTCACTAGCTTCAATTTATGTTCACAAGTTCTGTTTCCGTACATCATTTAATATATTGTGATCTGGATTCACCTTATTGCTGCCAGGTAGAATTTTATGTAAAAGAAAAAAAAAAAGATATTGCATTTCTTTAGCATCTTTCACAACCTCAAAATATCCCAAAGGGCTTCACAACTGATGAAATATTTTTGAAGTGTAGTCACTGTTATAATGTCAGAAAGACAGCAGCCAATTTTCACACAGCAAGCTACACAATGTGATAATGACTAGGTAATCTGTTTTTGTAATGTTGGTTGAGGGATATATATTGGCCAGGACACTGGCCAGAGCGCCCTTGCTCATCTTCAAAATAGTGCCATGGGATCTTTTACATCACCTAAGGAGGCAGACATACTCAGTGCTGTTCCCCTGTCCCCCCTCAACCCCTGTTTCTCCTTCATTTATAAAAAAAAAATTCTCTAATCCTCCTTCTTACTTCCTCCCAATTACACTTGGGATCCAGCCTTATTCTCCTCTGCACCATTTCTGATGCAAGTAAATCTTTTTCTTATGGCGTGGTGAACAATACACAGTATTCCGAGTGCGGTTTTGATGAGTTCATTGGGAAGTCTTGTTTTCTCAAGTAGCTCCTGATTTCTTTTTTCCCTTTTAGGTGACCATCCATACGAGTGCGAATTCTGCGGGAGCTGCTTCCGAGACGAGTGTACTCTGAAGAGTCACAAGCGCATTCACACTGGGGAAAAGCCCTATGAATGCAATGGATGTGGGAAGAAGTTCAGTCTGAAGCACCAGTTGGAGACCCACTACCGAGTTCACACAGGTAAACTGGCACAGGACCAGGTCACGCGTCCTCCTAATGCCATTTTTCTTCTTTTGCATTTACGCAAGTGGCTTTATCTATTGGATCTATTTTGACTAGTGTACAATCACAACTCATCCCATTCACTCCTAATATGTAAAATTCCAATGGTCTAAACCCCTTCCCATTCACTGCAGTATTAGAATTCCAGTAGACCCTTTTCCCATTTACATCCAGTATATAGAATTCCAATGAACTCTTCCCATTCACCACCAGTATGTGGAATTCCAATAAACCCCATCCCGTTCACCCTTGGTATATAGAACTACAATAAATCCCTTCCTATTATATAGTATTCTGATGTTCAAAACCATTCCCCTGTTCACAAAATTCCTGATGCAGCACACCACATGAATAGAGTTAAAATGGTCCAGACACACTGGTGTTCCCATTTCTCCACACCTTCACTGCTCAGCACAATGAACATTGTCAGTCCTCTTTCACACACTAATGACTTCTTGCAGAGATTGTACTGTATTTGGTAACGAGGGTGCTTCAACATTGTACTGCCTTGTAGCGTGAAAGATTAAATGGACCAATGCTCAGCATTATAAATTGTAGTCGTTTTTTGTTAAAGGAAAAACTAATTTGAGTCAGGTCATAGAAATGCTGATTGAAGCAGAACATTTCTTGGTAATTTGGTCATGCGGTTCTCAATGTTTAACTGTGTAATACCTGTAGGGTGAAGCTGGAAATCTAATGTTGATGCTCCAGTGTGTTAAACAGGGACTGCTACAGGTTCACGTCTGCTCAGCTGGCTTCTGTGGAGAGGTGCTCTGAGCAAAAGGACATTCCCTCATGGGGAGTGGAAAATCTGAAGTTGAGACAATGAGAAAGGCTAAAAGCAAGTCTCCTGCCTCTGTTCATGAGTTTAAAAAATGATACACGGTCTGGTGAGACTTTAATTAGACCCTTCCCACCCCAGCATTGCCAATTAAATGGCTATTTTTCTTCTTTTCTATTTGTCAAGATGTTCTCATACTAATTCTCCTGAACTGTTTTTTTTAAAGTTGTTCCTCCACCACTACCCATGTGTGCAATATGCAATATCATGCATTGAAATACTCGTGTGTTCGCTCGTTCGTTCATGCTCGCTATCACACTCGCGCACCTTCTCACACTTGTGCTCTCTAGTACTTGCTCTTGCACTCTTGCTCACTCTCTCAACTTTTCCCCTCTTGGTCTACTATTACAAATGATGTCATATTTTTGCTTTCCTCTGGTGAATTTGCTTTGCTTCTTGTGCTGATGGCAGCAGGGCTGTGGACCAGAACATTGCTCCATTTTGGAACCCTGTGAAGTATTTTCCTCCACACAAGATCAGATGGCAGGTTGTTCAACCTTGCCTGTCTTAAAGCGAAGACCAAAGTACGGAAAGTCCTCATCAGGGAACTCCTCTTTGCTGACGATGCTGCATTAACATCTCACACTGAAGAGTGTCTGCAGAGACTCATCGACAGGATTGCGGCTGCCTGCAACGAATTTGGCCTAACCATCAGCCTCAAGAAAACGAACATCATGGGACAGGACGTCAGAAATGCTCCATCCATCAATATTGGCGACCACGCTCTGGAAGTGGTTCAAGAGTTCACCTACCTAGGCTCAACTATCACCAGTAACCTGTCTCTCGATGCAGAAATCAACAAGCGCATGGGAAAGGCGTCCGCTGCTATGTCCAGACTGGTCAAGAGGGTGTGGGAAAATGGCGCACTGACACGGAACACAAAAGTCCGAGTGTATCAAGCCTGTGCCTTCAGTACCTTGCTGTACGGCAGCGAGGCCTGGACAATGTATGTCAGCCAAAAGCTTTAAAGATGTCTGCAAACGCGACATGAATTCCTGTGACATTGACCACAAATCGTGGGAATCAGTTGCCAGTGATCGCCAGAGCTGGCAGACAGCTGTAAAGGCAGGGCTAAAGAGTGGTGAGTCGAAGAGACTTAGCTGTTGGCAGGAAAAAAGACAAGCGCAAGGAGAGAGCCAACTGTGTAACAGCCTTGACAACCAATTTTATCTGTAGTGCCTGTGGAAGAGTCTGTCACTCGAGAATTGGCCTTTATAGCCACTCCAGGCGCTGCTTCACAAACTACTGACGACCTCCAGGCACTTACCCATTGTCTCTCGAGACAAGGAGGCCAAAGAAGAAGAAAAAGTATCTCGGCTCCCCCGTCCCCACTCAGAAGTGCACCCCCGTTCTACATGCACTTTCGTTCCCCATTTTTCTTTTACACCTACTGGTCCTGTGATATCTTTGAGTGAGTTTGCCGATGTGTGGACAGTTCTGTTTAATTGACATTGATGACCAGGCTTTGGCTTAGAACGTTCCAAACATTTCATTTATCAGCCCATTCACCAGAGTCTGTTCCCAGAGGTAAATAGGCAAAGTGTGGAGTTTGGTATCATCCCAGAACATTTGATTACAGTGGTTTGGATTTTCTGTCTATTATGAATGGCAGGAAACTGAACCTAGGTAATATTGAGTCAGAGAGAGTGAGAATACTTTACTTTTAATTTTAAAAGGAAAGGGATTGAAGGGGGCGGTGAGAAGATCGGAAGGCAAGCTTGGGAATAGCCATAACGGACTCAACATTAAGCCTTCAAAATGGGTGAATTCTGTTGAGTGTAGAAAATTGTGGGGTGATCTGATTGACATGTTTAAAATGTTAAAGGACTTGATAGAGTAGACAGAGAAAAACTATTTCACCTGATTGAGCAATCAAGAACAAAGGGACATAATAAAATGAGAGCTAGGCCCTAGGCCATTCAGGAATTCAAGGGGAACTTCTTTATCCAAAGGATATTGGAAATATAGAATTATCTCCCCCAAAAGGTCCCTGGATTTTGGGGGACAATTGGAACTTCCAAGACTGAGATCTACAGACTTGTGTTAGAAAAGGGTATTGATGATATGGAGCGAATACATATAAATGGAGTTGAGATATAGTTCGGCCATGATCTAACTGAATGGCTTAGCAGACTCGAGGAGCTGAATGGCCTCTTTCTGTTCCTTATCCTATGTGTGTTTAAACTGGGTTGGTATCTATGGTGGTTGTCTTAATATTTCCCTGATGTATCTTCCTAATGATAAACCTGGAGATACAACTTGACATTATGACTTTTGACGCATCCTGTAAAGATTGTGAAGCCACACAGTGTGGAGGACCCTCAGAGGAGAATCACTTTGATTTATAATGTTGAGTAAACCCACCAGTCCAAAAGGAGTTCTTGCTGAAGGGATCCTGCAACATATAATTCTACTGCTGTCACCATCGACTGCCTCCATAACTCAACCTAATTGCTTGCTGAAATAAGCCAAAGCTTATGGATGTTTTTTTTTTGTTGGTGACTTATTGATACTTGAGCGTGCCAGCACTGGAATAACTGAAGAATATTCTGCAGTTTCTCCTCCCCTACCCCCAAACCCCAGACTATCTTTGCCTGCTGTCCTGCGTGTGGAGCACCTGACTCTGGCTATCAACTGCTGTTTGTTACCTCTGTGACCTTTCTTCATGTGCAAGGTCAGCCACAGTCTACCAATAGGACTATTTGCCCATGTGAGGCATCGCAAATCAATCCTGTCCTCACTTAATATCCATTTACTGATACTTGCTGATTTTCTTTGCTCCACCCACCCGTCCCTCCTCTTTCCCCCCCCCCCCCCCCCCCCCCCAAGCCCTTCTCGTCCAATTGTGGTTTCCCCAGTTGGAATAAACTAACCCAGTGCAGAGTGAAGATCTTACCTGCCATTGCTTTGAACTGCCTGGTTCGGTTCAAATGTCCAGCAAGCTCAACAACTGAATCTGAGAGAGGGAGCTCCATTATATCCTCAGATAATTTTATTCGCATCTCAAGGAAATTGCCCTGCAGCTAACTAACGCAACTCTGGTAGGTGGGAAAATAGCAATCTTCTAACGAATAGCTAGCTAGCTGCTTGGCTTTTTGACTGAGGAAAGTGCTCTCTATAACTTGTTAAATTGAGTAGAAGTCATTGACTTCAGTGGGAGACATTGTGAAACCCGAATCAATATTTGGATTTAACTTGCATTTAATCATTTTATTTTTCATTTCATTTTTTTGCTATTCATTTTATTTTGCAATGGCCATTTTGGGTACATGCTTGTGTGTAAGTTTAATATCCCATCTACTCTCATAAATCTAATAAGGAATGTAGGTAACCTGATAGAGGTCTCTAAGATTATGATAGGGTAGATGTAGAGAGGATGTTTCCACTTGTGGGTGATTCCAGAAATAGGGGCCATAAATATAAGAGTCCAGAATAAATCCAGGAAGGAATTCAGGAGAAACCTATTCACTTAGTGTTGACAACATGGAACTCACTGCCACAGGGAGTAATTGAGGCGAATAGCTTAGATTCATTTGAGAGGAAGCCAGATAAACCCATGAGGGAGAAAGGAGTCACAAATAAATCCAATAAGGAATTCAGGTGAAACTTCTTTAGTCAGAGATTAGTGAAAATGTGGAACTCGCTACCACATGGAATAGTTGAGGTGAGTAGTGTAGTTGCATTTAAGGGGAAGCTAGATAAACATATGAGGGAGAAAGGAATCGAAGGTTTTGCTGATAGAATGAGATGAAGTAAGGTGGGAGGAGGCCTGTGTGGATCATAGACCTGTTGAGCTGAATGGCCTGCAAGTTATTTGCAATTCTATGCAATTTAAATTGAGCAATTGCTATTCTTGTAAAAGTTGCTACAGTCAGGCTGAGAGACCGTGACCAGAATGCAATGGTAACCGTGGCAACAAATACCACTTGCGCCAATGAGTTACCGTAGCAGTGACTTTGCCTGCAGCGCCTGGGTATGAAACCATCATATGCGTGTTTTCCTGTCTCTAGGAGCATCTGTCCTCAGTTATAGTAAGGCACCATCTCCATAGACTGAGTGGTTAAATTAATGGCGTGTAAATCACATGGGTGACAGGTTGCTGATTTGGGAAGTTGGGTCAATGTAAATTTAAGAAGCAGGTGCACAATGAGCTGAATTGATTTGCAACCACCATCTACTACAGCAATTTTCTATATTTCCCTGATTTAAACAGCTGTTTATAATCCAAGCACCACATTTAAATGACACAAATTAATTTGATTATAAATCTGCTGAGAGATGGAAGGGTATAAACTGCTTTGATGTAAACGGTAGCATCCAGCTTATGCATTAAACTGTTGACTTGCAAATATTCGTCAATGCCAGTGATTTGCAGCCTGCGTTACAGGCACAATCATTTTAAAAGACTATGTTCAGTCCAGAATGGAGAAGTTGAGGCTAAATCTCGGTTCAGTGGTGGATAGACTGCATTGGTAACATTCATACCCTGCATGTTGATCAAATAGTTAGTGCTTCACCGAGGAATAACTGAAGGGATATGCAAGCAGGGCAGGTAAATGTGATCAGGATTATTTGCTCGCTTGGAGGGTAAATAGCAGCACAGATTTGTTGGGCTGAATGGCCTGCATGTGTGTTATAACTTCTGTGTATTTATAATCGGGATAAGAGATGGCTTACAGATAGCTTCCTAAATAGGTGAAACATGCTCCCAACTTAAATTGAATTAAAGATCGTCTTTTGATGTCATATTACAGAGAGGTGGCCAAATTTCTGTTAGTGTTTTTTTTTTATTCAGTCATGGGATGGGAGTGTCACTGGCTAGGCCAGCATTTATTACCCATCCCCAGTTGCCCTTGAGAAGGTGGTAGTGAGCCACTTTCTTGAACCGCTGCAATCTGTGTGATGTAGGTAAACCCACATTGCTGTTCAGGAGGGAGTTCCAGGATTTTGACCCAGTGGTAGTGAAGGAATGGCAATATAGTTCCATGTCAGGATTCTGTGTGGCTTGGAGGGAACTTGGAGGTGGTGTTGTTCCCATGCACCTACTGGAGGAAGTGGGGAATGGAATTAAGTGGTGGGGGGGGGGGGGTGGGTGGCGGGAGGAGGACTAAATTAGTGGGGGAGGGGGGGACCAACAGAATTGGGGCAAGGTGAACAGAAATGGAGGGGGAGGAAGGAAAATGGAATTGGGTTTTCAAAGGATTCATGTGCCTTTTTCCTCCTGCAGGTGAAAAGCCCTTTGAGTGTAAGCTGTGCCATCAACGGTCCCGGGACTATTCCGCGATGATCAAACACCTACGCACTCATAATGGGGCCTCCCCCTACCAGTGCACAATATGCTTGGATTACTGCCCCAGCCTCTCTGCTATGCAGAAACACATGAAAGGCCACAAGCCCGAGGATATTCCACCAGACTGGAGAATAGAGAAAACGTATCTCTATCTTTGCTACGTCTAATCGTTAAAGCAAGAGGGAGAGAAAGAAAATCAGTGCTGTGAATGTGGGGAAGAAAATTCTTTTTTTTTCTTATTTTTGAACCATTTTCTGTGTTATGCACAGTGTGCTTGGAATTACCTCGTGTTGTATGACCTCGTTCAGCTAATTTTTTTTTCCATTTGTGTCCTCCTTTCGTGTACAAGCTTGGGTCATTAAAGAGCATTGCATAACGTGACGGGCAGTAGCAAAAAGTTGGTGTACTTAAGAGACTGCAAAGTACCACAGCAGAGAAAGCAATTTATTTTCAAGTTTGTACCTGTGTACGGTCATAACCAAAATTGGTATTTTTTTTTTGTTTTGTGTTTTGTTTTAAGAAAGAAAAATGATGCTGCCTGGTTAGATGAAAGTTAAACTTATTCTGAAAGCTACCTCTTATTTTTTTACTTTTTTTTGGCAAGTTACTAAAGCACAGTTTGCAGTATTTTGTGTTTTGCGTTGTCGCCACGACCGTTCATCTCATGCTTGTACTGCCTGCTACGTTTGTTTTAGCAAGATTATAGCACCTATATATAAAGGTAGGGGGTGGGTGGGTGGCGTTAGGGGAAACATAGCTGTAGTTAGGGGCGGGGGGGGAGACTTTAAAAACACAAAACACAAGGGGAGTGGGAGGGAAAGGATAGGATTTGCTGTACACAGCTGTTTCCTCTTAGTTAGCAGTGAAAAGGGAAATGGGGGTGCCTTAAAATGGAAAGAGTGTTGTCCTGTAGTTGAAAAGGTGACAGTTGGCGACTTAGTTTCTAATGTGAGATGAAAAGGAAAAAAAAAGTGTTAAGTTTGAATTATGAGAACAGTTAATGTAGTTTTGTTAAAATGTGAAAGAGAGAAGAATCACTTGGGGCAGAATCTGGTTTGTGAGTATTAGTGTGTGTGTGAGAGAGAGATCGATGGCTGTGTGTGTAAAGAGGGAATTTAGTAAAAGATATTATTGCTCTGGAAATAGAGGGTGGATAAATCCTTATACCTTTAGGGCTGAGGAAAAGCTGTATGAAATTCAGACAGAATTCATTAGATATTTACAAAATTGTGATATTTTTGTAATATTTGTTCCCTTTACATTTGTAGGTCTGCGATAGGCTCCAGTCCTTTCTGCCTCTGTGATGTGAATAATGAATTTTTTTTTGTGAATATGTGTGGGAATTCATACAGTGTTGTTGTAATCCAATGTTATTCCCTGCATTTAGCACTAAATCAAAAAGCAACAGAAAGTTACTTCATAATATAAGCTCTAGTTATTAATAAAACCAGGCAGCATGTTGGATATACAGGCCAAGGGAGAAGGGGGAACATCCTGTTGCTTAGCAACAAGGGACAATTCCTACAGGCAAAGGAAGATTAACTTAATGCATCTTACTGATGGACCTTTTTGACTTGGCTATGTTTCACTGACCAGAAAAACGGTCCCTTTAATTGTCAATTGGGGAGGGGTGAAACTGTTGCCAAAGTGGTACAGGCCCAAAAACTTCCAAGTTGCTCAGCTTCCTCCATTTCCCATCCTTCCCCCATTCCTTATCCCCCTTCCCTCTTTTCCCCCCTTTCCCTCCAACATATAACGTGGCTTATCAAACGCACTTCAATTCTTATTAAAGAAATATTGCCGACTATTAGTCCTCGAGTTTGGAGGGAGGAATGGTCAGTAAATACTTGGACAAAAGGTCGGGCTTCCTCATTGAGAAGCTCTTTGCCCAATTATAGCACTTCTGCTATTGAAGATAGTTGGAAATAATATACAGATTTGTCCGTGTCAGAAACCAAATCCTTGCTGTAAGCTTCCAAGGAAGAATAGCTGAACATTTAGCAAATAAGTTGGAAGCCAAAAGATGCAAGTGGATTAATGGTGATGCAGCCCAGTTGATATTTAAAAATACTTTACTAAAATGGAACTCCATTTGGTTAGCACACAAATGTGGTGACTAGCGCTTTTGAGGATTATTAAATATGGTCCTTCTTTTCCTTGAAGTTGGTACTGTATAGCTGCACTTCAGACGAGGCAGTCTCAAGCTCCATATTAAAAGTTACCGTGGGATTGATCTGCCCATCAGAAAGCAAACTTGATTAACATTGCCAGAAAACACTATGGAAAAGTTCCCCCCTTTTAACACAACGGTAAAGATGTCTGACTTTCTGCATTATTAATATCCTATTCATGGTACTTGCAACTTGAGAATACAGTTTGGTTGGTGGGCTGCTAATTGTGTCATAAACTAAGATTTCTCTTGTTATTCATTGAGGGAGATTGGATGCTGGAAATGGATCTTCAAAGGCTTGGCTGCACGACCTACATCTCAGGGTTTAACTAAGAAAGTCAGTAGAAAAGAGATGAGTTTGACTCCAGTATGACTTGGACTGAGCAAGATCAGAATGTTTAGGTAGAGATTTATTCCAGAATTTTAATCCTTTTCATTTCACCCCAAGATGGTGGTGTTTTATTTGAAAATCCCTGTTAGTGGGGCAATTGAAACAAACATGCAAAACTAAATTAAAATCTTCATATGGGATGACGTCTGGCTTAATTCAGGGACATACGCTACTGTGTTAAAAACTTGGCTTGTGCTCTGCATTTTTCTCTTGTCATGAAAAAGGCAAACTGATTTATCATTAGGACAAAGAGTGGATTCAAATATAAAGAAACTCTGATTCAAGACAACACAAAACAGCCCCTAATTCTTTCTCTCAGAGGATATCTTGTGCGGGAACTGAAAGTTATGCCACTGGCTGCAGTAACTGGTTGTTCTTGCAATTGGACTGGCACGTTGTTAATGCATGCAGACTTTGACCTGGGTTCGTGCCTGAGCAAACTTGATTAACCAAGGTTAGTGCCTAATGGGAGCCTTTAAGCCAGGTTAGTGCCTGAGCATGAGGTAGCTGTTGACCTGGGAGTGCCTGATGCTAACACTCTGTATCTGAAATAAGAAAGTGTTCCATTCTTGCACCCCTCTAACATCCCCTCAGTTTGAGCGTATAATCCCCTCCCCCATCAAGAACCTGCATTCTCCAAGCTTTCCTTAAAATAGAAGATAATATTGAGTACAAGTGAAGCTTTGGTTTAAGCTGATGTGAATGAGGTGGAATTTAGAGCCCATTAATGTGGTTTAAATTGAATTGGATTTGACTGTAAGCAAAAAGTTAAGTGAGAATTAAGGCTGTGCAGCCAAGCTGAGCTTCAACCAATCATGAATCATCCACTCCTCCTCTTCTTCTGTTGTATACACTTATGCAGCAAGAGTTTTCTTTGGAAATCACCTCTGTCTGTTGGAGTCACGGATATCAGTTTTTACAGAGTGTAGCTGACACAGGTGCATAGCTGATCTAACTTGGCAATTCTTGATCTAATGAGCAGGAAACGGATCCTGTTTAATTGAGAGAAGGTTACAGTTGGGATAAACCAGCAATAGTCAACCTGGAGTCTATGGATTCCATTGGTCTCTTTTACCCTTAGCTGATGCCAAGAGTCTGTGAACTTTTTGACAAGACTGTAGCCACAAGAAACACCAAACATTGACTTTCCTCAAAGTTAAATGTGGTTTTTTTTGTAGCATTTATATCAAAAGATATTGGGATAGCAATTGGAGTTCATCGTGCCCCTTTTTTAGGCGCAAAGCACACCAGTGGAACACTCTACTGATCTACACTGACATTGGCCCACTGCCAAATTCGTGGGACACTTTCTTTTTACAGCTAAAACAGGTGATATCCCCTAGTTTGCATGTTCAAAGGGCCTGACATTTGTTTCGGGACCCCTTTGAGAAATTGGTCACCATGAGCAGGGCAGGCTTTGAGCCTTCTCCCCTCACCCACTGTGGCTGCTAACCAAAGCTTAACTACTTAAAATTTAAGTTTTTTTCCCACCTTTTCTGTGGAGCCAGGCGGAAAAGGAGTGCTCCCCTAACTCGCAATTGCCCCCAGCCCTCATCTGAGTTCAAGCTCTATCCAATGACTTACCTGACATCCATTGTCAGCGAGGCAGGTGACTCAAAATTGATCTGTCCCATCAGGCAACTCATTGAGATCAGGCCTGAACACCCATTTCTCTCAATCCTCTTCAGGTTCAAATGAATTTTTACTTTATCTTCTGTCGAGGAGAATATACCTGCAAGTGTCTATTTCACTGCAGATTAGTTAATCTACTGCAGGTCAATTCGTAAAAAACAAAATGAGGGCAGTTCATTTGATTTTAGTAGTTGCTGCTTTTTACTGCAGTTAAGGAATTATTCATTACTTCTCTCACTTCCTGTTTGTGACACCTTTCATCACTACCACCACCCATTTAGGCCATGGGGTTCCCATGGTAACAATTCATGCTGCGCCATGATAAACTGAGAGGCGATACATTCCTCCAGGGCAGTACTGGTCTTCCTGATGGATCTTTCTCCCTACATCCCAGTGAGATGGAGGGATCTCTCCAGTTATCAAACCGCGATCTGTCCTCGAGCAATGAGGTTTAAGGAGTTGATCCCACCAGTGAAAGACAGCAGACAGTCTGCACCAGGATCTAGTGCTCCATACCTAGAGCTGCCTGGGTACAAATAATTGGGCTGTTTCTGATGAACAAGGGTTTCCATATTGTCACTATGTTTTCAGAAATGCATAGCTGTGGGTGTGTCCACTTGAAACTGTGAAAAACATCCAAAAGTACAACTATGGATTTCAGCCTTCAAAGTTAGGTTGTATCTGTTCAAGGCCCTGACATTGTGAGCTGCATAGCACTAGCGTGTAGTACAGTTCTATCACTGGTCATGGAAGCAGTTTGAGGTGAAGATTATTTTTTTAAAATGCTATGTAGTTGGGTAGACTTCCTCCGATTTTTTTTTAAATCAAGATTTTTATTGCATAACACCAATATTTGGTTAAAAATTATGAATTTCTTAATGGAACAATTTAGAGGGGGAAAAATACATGTTTCACTAAATGCCCAGGGAAATGAAAAATTATTTCCATGCTCAACTCTCCTGATGCTACTCAATATATAGGGGATCCTGTATGAGAAAAATTGGATCAGTCAGCACATAGCACTGGCCAGCAAAGATTTTGATTTAGTGCAAAACATGCATAGTAACATATGGTATGTGATGTTTATGATGGTGTGCCTAAGCTGTCTAAGATTGTTTTTACATTTTTGTTTTAAAAAAAAAATCAGGCTTTAAATTCCTATTGCAGTCAAGTGCAAGTGTTGCATAGGTTTATTAAGAGGTGTTCCACGCTTTGTGCGTTGTTTTTGGAAAGTGTGTTTAGAAAAATAAAAAAATCCTGCGTCCATTTTCCTTTTGGGGGTTTGTTTCTTGTGCATTGTGCCAGTTTAAGATGGTGAAGACTTGTAACGTTGCAGAAAGAGCCATCCTGTCTATATAGCACTGAGGACTGCCATTTTGGACCAAGTGTATCCATGGCAATCAGCCATTTGTTTTGACTTGTGACAGCGCATGTGCCAGTCTAATTGCTTTGTATTACAATTTTTGTAATATAAAAAATGGTGTTTTATTTTTTTTGAATTAATGTTATGGTTGAGTCTACCTCAGCACCTGTCGTTAGCCTACATTTAGAAGGTGCCATTTTCTTTTTTTTTTATTTGAGTTTTAAAAATTTCTTTTTTTTTCCTGTTTCTTGTTTGAATGAGAACTGTGTTCGGAGTAGTGATCGCTGGTCCTGTCCTCGTTAGCGCAAAAAAAAACGCCAGTCATGCGTGTGCGCGTGTGCCCCATCCACGTTGTGATGTAATCATCCAAGCTTTATCACCGCCTCTTGTGTGATTTTTCACTCTGCTTCTTTGTCATTTTGTTTCAGTGTTCTGATGGGGAAATTTTTTTAAAAAAAGAGAAATGCTGCAGGTTATTTTTCTTCATGTGTCACTAAGTGAAGTTTGTGCCTTCAATAGCGAAAGAGAATATTTTTTACATCTTACTAACGGTAGATTTTTGTAGTGAACATTTTTTTGTATTTTATTTATAAGTCACGTAAATAAAAAAAAAAAAGAAGGAATAACAATTGTTTCAGTTGTATACCTTGACTCTGCAGTTAGAAAAATAAATGATGAAATGCATTTTAGTTGTGTCTTGTTTGTTCTTTGCTGGGTAACAATCTTACTAGGAACATAAGAAATAGGAGCTGGACTAGGCCATTTGGGCCTTTGAGCCTACTCTGCCATTCAACAAAATTATGGCTCAAGTACCTCAACTCCATCTTCCCAGACTATCCCCATATCCCTTAATTCCCTTAGTACCCAACAATCTATTGACCCATGACCTGAATATAATAGCAACGTGCCAATGAAGTGATCTCCAAAAGAGGCATACACAATAACACACAAGAAATAGGAGAAGTAGAAGACCATATGGCCTATCGAACCTGCTCCACCATTCAGTACGATCTTGGGTTTCAGTTCCACTTTCCTGCCCACTCCCCATATCTCTTGATTCCCTGTGAGACCAAAAATCGGTCTATCCCAGCCTTAAATATATTCGATGATGGAGCATCCACAACCCTCTGGAGTAGAGAATTTCAAAGATTCACAACCCTTTGAATGAAGTAATTTCTCCTCATCTCAGTCCTAAATGATTGACCCCTTATCCGAAGACTGTGTCCCCGTGTTCTAGATTCTCTGACCAGTGGGAAATCTCTCAGCTTCTACCCTATCAAGCCCTTTCAGAATCTTGTATGTCTCAATTACATTGCCTCTTATTCTTCTAAACTCCAGAGAATATAGGCCCAGTTTACTCAGCTTGCACCAAATTTCCAACTTCACTCTGGCAATGTCTCTCAGGAAAATGTCTCCTTTCACTGTGTACCCTCACTGCCAAATTATACGTGTTTCCTGTCATTAAATTCTATTGACATCATCAGTGCTCCCCACTTCAAAAATATTACAGTCATAGGGTCAGAGTTTTACAGCACAGAAACAGGCCCTTTGGCCCAACGCGCCTGTGCCGACCATCAAGCACCCGTCCTAACTAATCCCATTTCCCTGCACTTGGCTCGTAGCCTTGTATGTTATGGTGTTTCAAGTGCTCATCTAAATACTTCTTGAATGGCGTGAGTGTTCCTGCCTCTCCCAGTTCTCCAGGCAGTGTGTTCCAGATTCCAACCACCCTCTGGGTGAAAAAATGTCTCATCTCCCCTCTAAACCTTCTGCCCCTTACCTGAAATCTATGCCCCCTAGTTATTGACCCCTCCGCTAAGGGATATATTTTGTCTTATACAGAACTAACAATAAATGACTAGTTGGAATTGTGAGCTGTTCAGAAGGTGCTTTTAAAGAAAAGAAGCATTACATTCACATCCTAAAATCAGGGGACAGTGAGTTAGCAGATTGCCCTTTTCATCTGAGTCCTTAATTTGAATTGGTGCACGCTAAGGGATTAAAAGTTCTCCTTCCCTGTCTCCTGGAAACGCCCTACGTGAAATGAGTTTGGCAGTCTCGAGCTAGTTCTCACTGGGTGTGAACCCAAAATGCAGAACTGTCCTTAACATGGAACTAGATTGCTCGTCTCATGTGGACAGGCTACAAAGGTAGCTGGCACATCCTCGATTGTCGTCGCCCGTTATTTGCAGCAGTGCCTTCAGCTGGCTAAGTTTTGGAATTCCCATCACTAAATTACTTTCCCTCTCTTCCTTTTCCTCCTTTTAAGACACTCCTTAAAACCTGCCTCTTTGAATAAGCTTTTGGTCACCTGTACTAATACCTCCTTATGTGGCTTGGTGGCAAATTTTATTCAATATTGCTCATGTCAAGTGTCTTTGGATATTTAAGGTGCTATATAAATGCAAGTTGTGTGGTCAATAGAAAATGTTGTAATTGCAGTAGAAGGTCCTCATCTGTGTTTGGACTTGAGGCTTATTGATGGGACAGTGTCGATGGACCTTTACTCTGCATCTAATCCATTCTGTACCTGCCTTGGAAGTCTTTGGGGGTGGAGTAAAAGGAACTTCACTCTATCTAAGCAGACTGCACCATACTTGAGGCTGGCACTGGGTTGCTGAAATGAAAAGCCACTCCATTCACCAGAATTAACATACCTTGCATAAAAATGTCACAAAATAAATGCATTCCAGACTACCTTTTATAAATGTTCAATAAATGACAACAGGTTCACATCTCCTGAGTTAATTGAACAAAGCCTGTGTGGCTCCCTCATAATGGTAGAAGAAGGATAGGTCCTCCAATCCTTTTGTATATCATGCTCTTGACCCACTCGCCAACCATAGTTCCTCAATTCATTTTCTATAATTCTTCACAGCCATCTGCTCTGTAAAGATTGTACAAAATATGAAGCCAAATATTAATTGAGTGATTTATACACTTAATAGTGATTCTGTGCACTAATTGTGATCAGGTGGAACGATTATATTACCTTCCTTCACAAGTACTTTTCCCATCACTGGCCCCATGAATTAAATGCTGGTGATGCCTGGTTAACTCCATATCCTGCCTGTTCTGTTTCGCTCACCATGTAATGTCCTCATTTTAAATTCACTGCAACCTGTAATGGGATATTAATGAAACACCAGAACACACACACACTTCCTTTTCCTTGCTCTCATGCTTTCTTTCTTTCCCTCCCACCCACCCTTCCCCTGGATAGACTTTGAGCTAATCTTGCCTTCTCCAGTATTAAAAAGCACCTATTCTCTACTTTATGTAAATAATGTGAATTTATTGAGCTATATTTAAGATGGACACAATTATGCAAATTCCAGTTAAGAAACACGTGCCTTTTCACCTTTCACATTCACCCATTCTGTTTACCCACACGTTTTCTTAACTCAATCATTTAAGGTTTGTGGGTCAGTACCAATTTAGAGCAACGTAGAGTCAGCAGACCCTAGTTATACTGCCAATCACACATCTCTGTGACCCTTGACCAAACTCTGCAGGGTTTGTGTGTCCCTGATACATGTCCTCCTGAACGATGACACAACACTGGTGAGTCACGTTGACAGAGACAGTAATAAAACCACAGCTTCCGATCAGTTTAGGGGACACGCTTCTATGCTCCATCAATTGACAATCTTTGGGCGACTGGCCTCATGCGTTCAATTGTGACACAATTCAAGATTTTCGGTTCTGTATTTCTTGACTGTGGGAATATGTTTCTCACCAAACCATGCAACCCCTGCCAAAAACAGTGGAGAAAGACTTTTCATTCACAACAATTTCTAACCTGAAACCCTCATGTATGCATTTGTTACCTCCAGACATGACTATTCCAACACTCTCCTGGTCGGCCTCTCAGTTTCCAGTCTCTAAAAACGGAAGCTCATTCAAAATTCTTCTACCTGTATCCTAACTCAAACCAAAACTTGTTCACCCATCACCCCAGTGCTCACTGCCCTACTTTGGCTCCCAAGCCCATAACGTCTTGATTTTAAAATTCTCGTTCTTGTTTTCAAATCTCTCCATGGCCTCGCTGCTCCCTATCTCTAAAACCTCCTTCAGCCCAAAAGTCAACCGAGATTTCGGTGTTCCTCCAATTCTGGCCTCTTGCACATGTATGAATTCCGCCATTGGCTGCCCTACCTTTAGCTGACTAAGGCCCTAAGCTCTGTAATTCTGTCCCTAAATCTCTGCCTCTCCTCCTTTAAGATGCTCCTTATAACCTACCACTTTCATCTGTTGTAATATCTCCTTATGTGTCAAATTTTGCTTGCTAACGCTATATGACGCGCTTTGGGATGTTTTACTACATTAAAGGTGCTATAAAAATGCAGGTGGTTGCTGTTTAAGGAAAGGTGGATTAGTATAGAGATGAGGGCTATCCTCTTAGTGGCAAATACCATCAATGTTGAAAAAAGTGGGACAAATGCCAGATAAATCAAGAACTAATGTCTAATTTAGGGTTTAAAACTGTAGATTGTAGTGGGAGCACTGAGGGAGGTAAGGAGTTTAAGCCTTTAGCAGATAAGGAAAGAATGATCAGTAAGGTGGTAACAAAGGCCCATAAACAGATAATATATAATTTGTAAAATGACCAGTGTTGAAAAGCATTAACTATACCAATTTCAAACATATAGCTACCAGTCGCACTGATTGATGTCCAACATTGAAAAGTTCCCATGCTCTTAAATATCAAAGCAGCAGGTCATTATTGTCACATAAATCAACCACTTGGCTATGTTTGGAGGAGACTGAAGAATAATGAAACATTATTTATAGTTTCCACTCGGGAGGTTTTCCAAATAAATCAAGGGAGACAAAATCCAGGGTGAGTTATGGCATATTCCACAGGTCGGGATATATCTCCTAATTTTCCAGCCATACCAGAATTTCCACAGGAGTTTTCCTGATGATCTGGTGCAACTCCGGCGGAAGATTGATGGAAACTCCAGAGAAGCAGTGGAGTTTGCAACAGGGGAGCTGGAGAATGCAGCAGAGACTCTACTCTCATTGGTGGATGAAACCATGCGCGATTAAGGCAGTTAAGTGATGTTGGGCAACTGCTAAGAGATTGTACAGGAAGCATGCTCATGATGATGAACAAATATTATCTGATTGAAACAACAGCCTCTTGTGTTTTATTTGACAGCGATTAGGTGAGGGACCAAGACCCATCATACAAGATATCAGAAAAGTAGAAAAGAGTACCAAATAAATTAGACTAAGGGAGATTTAGGGAGGACAGGCAAGAAGGGAAAGGAAATGGAGTAGCATTGTTAGTAAAAGAGGAAATCAATACAATAGTGAGGAAGGATATTAGCTCAGATAATCCTGATGTGGAATCCGTATGGGTGGAGCTAAGAAATACCAAGGGGCAGAGAACATTGGTGGGGATTATATATAGACCCCCAAACAGCAGTGGTGATGTAGAGGATAGCATTAAACAGGAAATTAGAGACACATGCAATAAGGGTGCAATAAGGGTAATTATGGGTGATTTTAATCTACATATAGATTGGGCAAACCAAATTAGCAATAATACTGTAGAGGAGGAATTCCTGGAGTGCGTACGTGATGGTTTTTTGGATCAATAGGTTGAGGAACCAACTAGAGAACAGGCCATCCTAGACTGGGTATTGTGTAATGAGAAAGGATTAGTTAACAATCTACGGGGTCCCTTGGGGAAGAACGACCATAACATAATAGAATTTTTCACTAAGCTGGAGAGTGAGAGAGTTGATTCTGAAACTAGGGTCCTGAATCTAAATAAAGGAAACTATGAAGGTATGAGGTGCAAGTTGGCTATGATAGATTGGGGAACGTTACTTAAAGGGTTGACAGTGGATAGGCAATGGCTAGCATTTAAAGAGTGCATGGATGAATGACAACAATTGTTCATTCCTGTCTGGCGCCAAAGTAAAACAGGAAGGGTGGCTCAACTGTGGCTTACAAAAGAAATTAGGGATAGTATTAGATCCAAGGAGGAGAAGTATAAAATGGCCAAACCTGAGGATTGGGAGCAGTTTAGAATTCAGCAAAGGAGGACAAAGGGATTGGTTAAAAAGGGGAAAATAGAGTATGAGAGTAAGCATGCAGAGAACATAAAAACTGACTCTAAAAGCTTCTATAGATATGTGAAGAGAAAAAGATTAGTGAAGACTAATGTGGTCCCTTACAGTCAGAAACAGGGGAATTTATAATGGGGAACAAAGAAATGGCAGACCAATTAAATACATACTTTGGTTCCATCTTTACAAAGGAGGACACAAATTACCTCCCAGAAAAGTTGGGGAACATAGGGTCTAGTGAGAAGGAGAAACTGTATGAAATCAGTATTAATAGGGAAATGGTGTTAGGGAAATTGATAGGATTGAAGGGCAATAAATCCCCAGGGCCTGATAATCTACATCCCAGAGTATTTAAGGAAGTGGCCCTAGAAATAGTAGATGCATTGCTGGCCATTTTTCAAAATTCTGTAGACTCTGGAACAGTTCCAGCGGATTGGAGGGTAGCTAATGTCACCCCACTATTTAAAAACGGAGGTAGAGAAAAAACAGGGAATTATAGAACGGTTAGCCTGACATCAGTAGTGGGGAAAATGCGAGAGTCCATTATAAAAGATGTAATAGCAGAGCACTTGGGAAACAATGACAGGATCGGACTAAGTCAACATGGATTTACGAAAGGGAAATCATGCTTGACAAATCTACTGGAATTTTTTGAGGATATAACTAGTCGAATAGATAAGGGAAAACCAGTGGATGTGGTGTATTTGGACTTTCAGAAGGTGTTTGATAAGGTCCCACATAAGAGATTAGCATACAAAATTAAAGCACATGGAATTGGGGGTAAGGTACTGACATGGATAGAGAACTGGTTGGCAGACAGGAAACAATGAGTAGGAATAAACGGGTATTTTTCTGAATGGCAGGCAGTGACTAGTGGGGTACCACAGGAATCAGTGCTAGGACCCCAGCTATTCACAATATATATCAATGATATAGATGAGGGAATTAAATGTAATATATCCAAGTTTGCAGATGACACAAAGCTGGGTGGGAACGTGAGCTGTGAGGACGATGCAGAGAAGCTCCAGTGTGATTTAGACAGGTTGAGTGAGTGGGCAAATACATGGCAGATGCAGTCTAATGTGGATAAATGTGAGGTTATCCACTTTGGTGGCAAAAACAGAAAGGCAGATTATTATCTGAATGGTGATAGATTGGGAAAGGGGGAGGTGCAGCGAAACCAGGGTGTTCTTGGGCACCAGTCGCTGAAAGTAAACATGCAGGTGCAGCAGGCAGTTAAGAAGGCAAATGGTATGTTGGCCTTCATAGCAAGAGGATTCGAGTACAGGAGCAAGGATGTCCTGCTGCAATTATACAAGGCCTTGGTGAGAGCACATCTGGAGTATTGTGCGCAGTTTTGGTCTCCTTATCTGAGGAAGAATGTTCTTGCTTTGGAGGGAGTGCAGCGAAGGTTTACCAGACTGATTCCTGGGATGGCAGGACTGACGTATGAAGAGAGATTGGGTCGATTAGGCTTGTATTCACTAGAGTTTAGAAGAATGAGAGGGGATCTCATAGAAACCTACAAATTCTAACGGGACTGGACAGACTAGATGCAGGAAGGATGTTCCCGATGGTGGAGGAGTCCAGGACGAGGGGTCACAGTCTAAGGATAAGGGGTAAGCCATTTAGGACTGAGATGAGGAGGGATTTCTTCACCCAGAGAGTGGTGAATCTTTGGAATTCTCTACCACAGAAAGCAGTTGAGGCCAAATCATTAAATATATTCAAGAAAGAGTTAGATATAGTTCTTAGGGCTAATGGGATCTCGGGATACGGGGAGAAAGCGGGAACAGGGTACTGAATTTGGATGGTCAGCCATGATCGTATTGAATGGCAGTGCAGGCTCGAAGGGCCGAATGGCCTACTCCTGCTCCTTTTTTTTTCTATTAAACAGTGAGTCAGAGTAGCAGCTGGTGTAATGAGTCTTGAGTTTAAAACAATTAAGGCTCAGGGAGGAAGAAGGGTATATAGGATGCTGTATTTATAGTTTAGGAGGAACAAGACAAGAGAGCTCATGAGCAATAACCACGAGCAGTGTTGATAAGACAGAAGTAGACAAGATAATTTGCGAGAGAGAGAGAGACAGACAGACAGAGGTTGGAGACTGAAGGTGACAGAAGGATCATCCATTAAATGACAACTGCTTTTTCTGAGTCCCATCCGGGAGTGTGAGTGAGGTACCTGGGTATAGAGCAGGACATAAATCCTTGGCAGACTTGGGCTTTGTAGAGTATTGTTGAGGGGAAATGAAATACTTGGCATGAAGAAGGAAACCAAGCTTTTTGGTGACATCTTTAGCAATGAAGGAGAAGTGGGAGTTCCTTTTGAGATCAGAAATTGTGGCACTGGATATAAAAGCTAAATTGATTTAGTTCCTCCATTATAGTCATATATAGTGATCAAAGCATTACAGACAATAAGATCATTGACATTCTAAACACTGAGTAGGCAACACCATTCAAGGCAAGCAAGGTTGCCAAAAATCCACCCTCTAGTTTTAGTCATTTTACACCCATCTTTTCATTCATTCATGCTGCACACTACTCAGACAGGGAGGCTGTGTTAAAAACTCCCACGCGAGTCTGGCGGTGAAAGAGATGTTTCTCTACATTGATTAGTGGCTGTCCTTTTCCAGCAAAGGCAGTGGAAGACGAGATAATAAACTACTTGGAGGAAGGAACTGGGTAAATATCTGGTTGAAAAACAACCGGAGATTATAAGTGTCGGCATAAACTGAGATTACCAAATTCTCCATGGCGACACAGCCACTTCTGCACTCTTCACTCTAAGTGTTGTGAATCTTTGGAATTCTCTACCCCAGAAGGCTGTGGTGCTCAGTCATTGAGTATATTCAAGGCTGTGATTGATAGATTTTTGGACTCTAAGGAAATCAAGAGACACGGGGATTGGGCGAGGAGGTGGAGTTGAGATCGAAGATCTTATTTAATGGTGGAGCAGGTTTGAGGGGCCATATGGCTCACTCCTCCTACTTCTTATGCTCTGATTTAGAAAGCTGAGGGTCAATGAACGCTCTGAAGTTTTTCTTGTTCACCTTTGGGAATCAGGGAATATTCCATACAGGACCTTCCCTCAAGAGGTTAATGTAATGGAGTGGAGGATAGATTTTACATGTTCTGTGAAAGGTGCACGCGACTTATTAGGTTCAATTTTTCTTTACCCATCCCATGTTACTTATGGCCTTATGGTATCCTCCCATGTGTTCAATATTGCCTGATCCAGGCTTGTACTCCCTGGAATTTTTTAAAAATTCATTCATGGGATGTGGGCGTCGCTGGCCAGGCTAGCATTTATTGCCCATCCCTAATTGCCTTTGAGAAGGTGGTGGTGAGCTGCCTTCTTGAACTGCTGCAGTCCATGTGGGGTAGATACAACCACAGTGCTGTTAGGAAGGGAGTTCCAGGATTTTGACCCAGTGACAGTGAAGGAACGGCGATATAGTTCCAAGTCAGGATGGTGTGTGACTTGGAGGGGAACTTGCAGGTGGTGGTGTTTCCATGCATTTGCTGCTCTTGTCTTTCTAGTTGGTAGAGGTAGCGGGTTTGGAAGGTGCTGTCTGAGGAGCCTTGGTGCATTGCTGCAGTGCATCTTGTAGATGGTACACACTGCTGTCACTGTGCGTCGGTGGTGGAGGGAGTGAATGTTTGTAGATGGGGTGCCAATCAAGTGGGCTGCTTTGTCCTGGATGGTGTCAAGCTTCTTGAGTGTTGTTGGAGCTGCACCCATCCAGACAAGTGGAGAGTATTCCATCACACTCCTGACTTGTGCCTTGTGGATGATGGACAGGCTTTGGGGAGTCAGGAGGTGAGGTAATCACCACAGCATTCCTAGTCTCTAACCTGCTCTTGTAGCCTTGGCATTTATATGGCTACTCCAGTTCAGTTTCTGGTCAATGGTAGCCCCTAGACTGTTGATACTGGGGGATTCAGCGACGGTAATGCCATTGAATGTCAAGGGGAGATGGTTAGATTTTCTCTTGTTGGAGATGGTCATTGCCTGGCACTTGTGTGGCACAAATGTTGCTTGCCACTTATCAGCCCAAGCCTGGATGTTGTCCAAGTCTTGCTGCACTTCTGCGCAGACTGCTTCAGTATATGAGGAGTTGCGAATGGTGCTGAACATTGTGCAATCATCAGCGAACATCCGCACTTCTGACTTTATGATTGAAGGAAGGTCATTGATGAAACAGCTGAAGATGGTTGGGCCTAGGACACTACCCTGAGGAACTCCTGCAGTGATGTCCTGGAGCTCAGATGATTGACCTCCAACAACCACAACCATCTTCCTTTGCGCGATGTATGACTCCAACCAGCAGAGAGTTTTCCCCCTGATTCCCATTGACGTCAGTTTTGTTAGGGCTCCTTGATGCCATACTCGGTCAAATGCTGCCTTGATGTCAAGGGCAGTCACTCTCACCTCACCTCTTGAGTTCAACTCTTCTGTCCATGTTTGAACCAAGGCTGTAATGAGGCCAGGAGCTGAGTGGCCCTGGCGGAACCCAAAGTGAGAGTCACTGAGCAGGTTATTGCTAAGCAAGTGCCGCTTGATGGCACTGTTGATGACACCTTCCATCACTTTACTGATGATTGAGAATAGGCTGATGGGGCAGTAATTGGCCGGGTTGGACTTGTCCTGCTTTTTGTGTACAGGACATTCCTGGACAATTTTCCACATTGCAGGGTAGATGCCAGTGTTGTAGCTGTACTGGGGCAGCTTGGCGAGGGGCACGGCAAGTTCTGGAGCACAGGTCTTCAGTAATATTGCCGGAATATTGTCAGGGCTCATAGCCTTTGCAGTATCCAGTGCCTTCAGTCATTTCTTGATATCAGGCGGAGTGAATCGAATTGGCTGAAGTCTGGCATCTGTGATGCTGGGGACTTCAGGAGGAGGCCGAGATGGATCATCAACTCAGCACTTCTGGAAATATGGAAAGTGAAGATAGAATTTGATTTAATTTTTTAAGATTTTGATAAAGTAGAGAGAAATCTTTTTTCCTGCTGCTGGGGTAGTCTAGGACAAGGAGACATATCCTTTAAATTAGAGCTAGGCCATTCAAGAGAGAAGTTAGGAAAGAAACACTTCTTCAAAGTGTGAAACAGCAGTAGATGCTAGCTCAATTAATAATTTTAAATCTGAGATGGATAGAATTTTGTTTGACAAGGGTATAAAAGGATGTAGAGCCAAGACAGGTGGATGGAGTTAAGATACAGATCAGCCATGATCTCACTGAATGGCAGAACAGGGTCCTGGGGCTGAATGGCCTCCTCCTGTTTGTGTGTTCTGATGTTAAGAGGTGCGCAAGCTTGACCTGAGATGATCTGTCAATTGTTCTTCTACTCCAGGCAATGGAGAAGTACGTCCGACAGACAAGATTCAGAACTTGGCATTGAAACAAATTGGCAGATCATGAAGAATGAGCCTTGTCAGACGATCCATGGGTTACAAAACTAAGTGTACAAATAGAAACAGGTAACAATCAACATCGCTCTATGTTTTAAAGTAACAGTTTGAAAACCATTGTTTCCTGATTTCTGGATCGTTTCTTGGGATGGAAGTGACAGGGTTTTTTTTAACCTTTCTTTCCTCCACCCCTGAAGATGCCTGACTTCTGCTCCATTGGTGCTGGTCTCCTGCCAGTACCTCCCCTGAGAGGCCATTGTTTGTGTGGGATGGGGGCCCTGGCTGATGCCTGCTAATAAGTACATGGGGGGAATCACAGCTGAAGCTGATCCTTTCTTCCCTCGTGACCACATAGAAGCACGGGGGCCAATTGAAAGCAATCAGAAGTGGGACCCGGGATTGTGTTGTCTGCTCTGGAGTAAGTGGGCACTGTAGTGGCCTCTACAGCTGCCTAGGCCAAGATAAGTTAATTACATAGAATATGCAGCATAGAGACAGGCCATTCGGCCCAACTGGTTTATGCTCCACATGTAATTTGTCCTATCCTTCTTCATTTAATCCAATCAGCATAACCTTCAGTTTCTTTTCCTTCATGTCCAGTTTTCCCATAAGTGCATCGATAATATTCACCTCAACTATTCCTTGTGGTAGCGAGTTCCACATTCTCACCATTGTCGAAGTAAGGAAGTTTCTCCTGAATTTCCTATTTGATTTATTAGTGACTATCATATATTTATATCCCCAGTCTTGGTCACAATCCACAAGAGGAAACTTCGACCCTATCAGTGCAGCCCCGACATTGGGCTGCATTTTATATTCCTGCCGCCGAAATCGGCGGTGGGCAAAGAAAATGGTGGCCCGCCTGTGCGGGCCGCACATTGCAGAGCTGCCGCGATATTCAGCGCGGCGGCTCATTTAAGTAGCCGGGGCACCCGCCCCCCACCCCCCCCCCCACCCCCCGATGACATGGAGCGGGCGGGCTGTCCGTCCCTGGGAATGGCGTCAACTGCCTGTGTGCAGGCGCTGATGCCGTTATCAAAGGGCTGTCAGCCCTAACTTTCAATTTAAATATTTAAAGAAAAAATGTAATAAAAATTAAATTCATTTATTCTGCCCCTCTCCCATCCCCTCCATTAATAATTAAATTAATTTCTTGCCCTCTCCCCGCCAAAACACTTCCATTGTTCACCTGACCTCCCCGCAGCCAAAGTACATAAACTTTACACTATAACCCTTCCCACCATCCCCTACACCAATGATATTAGTTTGACCCCGCGCCCCCCTCTCCCGCACTGAGAAACTTATCTGCTCCCCACTTCCCACCAGTGTTATGCCTCAGTTCCCTGGATGGGGATCCAAAGGTTCAAGAGTGCCGGCCACCACACGAATATCGTACCGGGACAGATGACAGGGACGTAAAGGTACTTAATGCAGTGATTTGCGTATATTAATGGTGGTCCCGTCACCAAGCAGCGGGATGGAGGGGTGGGTGGTGCCGGTTGGAGGCCTCTCTACCGCCGGCAATATTGAGCCGAGCCCTCACGGCGTCAGTGTACGTGGCGGCCCTCTCCCGGAGGCATTTTCCGGCCCACTCCACCACGACCCCCAACATCGTGGGGGTCTGTAATATTCAGCCCATTAAACCCAGGCCTTCTAATTGGCATCTCCCACTTCCCCTCTGAGCAGCGGATTTATCCAGCATCTCACTGAGGGAGCAGCTTATTCCTGTTCAATCAATATCCTGGAGCTTTCCAATCGGGAGTTAATTGCAGAGCTTGTGCCTTTGGGAAACATTACCTGAGGTTATTCACTTCCCTGAACAGATTAAACAAATTAGGGAGTGTCCATGACTGTTAAAATTGTACATGGTCGATTGGGAAGAATAGGCTCAAATGAGCAATTTGCCTTTTCTCAATTCCCTACATTTTTATAAGCTTTTGTGTCATTATCAGTTCTGATGTAATGATCCAGCAGCCCAGTTGGTCCTTTGGGAGTCACAAGGTATCTTACAATTCGTTAGAGAGAGGCTGATTTCCTAGAACTCTTAAAACTATTCTTGCCCCAAGGATACTGTAGGAAAAGCTAATAGTAACTACTGAAGTATTAAACTGACATATTTCTCTGAAGAACAATTAACGTTGCAATGTTTTTAAAGGGAAGTCGCTTGCATTCGGACTAAAGAACTGTATTTAATAGAAAGCCCTCTTTGATAGAAAGGTTGGGAGGTGGTAAGGTGAACCTTCAATGAAAAGCAATTTGGCCATCTGCAATTGTAACTCAGTAGCTGGGAAGGTAGTGCCCTAAAATCAGTCTGCTGCCCGTTACATAGAAATTACACCATAGAAACTAGACATTTGCTCCAACTGGTCCATGTTCATACTCCACAGGAGCCTCCTTCCACCCTTCTTCATCAAACCCCATCCACATAGCCTTCCAGTTGAATATACTGTTTGTGAGCATCCTTTCTAACTAAGAGATTCAACAAAGCGGGCAGGACTTTTGGTTTTGGTTCGGGTCCCAGACTTCAGGATCATTTCCAGGTCCCGAACCCACACGTCCAACTTGATTTTTGTTCGATTGGCCAATTAATGGCCAGAGGATGGACTTGCTGTCCAATTAAGGACAGCTGGCAGGTTTGGGAGAGAGAGCGGCATTTTAAAAATCTTTGAGAATACAAATGGCCACAGCTGAAGAGGAGAATCCCTGTCCGGAGCACTGCCCGAGGTCATTTGTAAGTCAGCTGTTGGGAGATGGGGTGCTTAAATAGTGAAATGGAGCAGGGCCCCCCACTCCCCTGGGCTGCTGCCTTTCACTCGCCATGTTTCTGCTACTGCAGGGGCTGCACCTGACAACTGGCCTCAAATGGCTGGCCATCACTTGCAGGTGGGTCAATGTCTCGCCTCCGATCGGCCTCCTTAAAAATTGCACAGAAGGAGGCCCTGCCGGCAAACCGGAGGGAAATTCTGGGCCCGTCCACCACCATTCCATCGTCCGGTGGACTTCCAAAATTCTGCCCACCATGTCTTGTGAGACTGATATTTCTTTAACTGGTAATCCCTTCCCCCACCGAGCAACTTAATATTCTCAA
Organism: Heterodontus francisci; assembly: GCF_036365525.1. Lineage (NCBI taxonomy): Eukaryota > Metazoa > Chordata > Chondrichthyes > Heterodontiformes > Heterodontidae > Heterodontus > Heterodontus francisci. Next base: position 75,761,794 of record NC_090392.1, on the reverse strand, counting down.
ATCTTGTTCTTACTATTACGGTACTTGTTATGTAGAATTTTACAGCACAGAAACAGGCCAACAGGTCTGTGTCGGCATTTATGTTCCACATGAACCTCCTTCTATTGGAATTCAAGAATTACTATAACTGTTGAGCATCTCAGAGGGAACCTGATCTCATGGCTCCTGAAAGCAGGTCAGGTTCTGAGCCAAACAGGCCAGGAAGAGAGAGAATTGCATTTCTATAGCAGCTTTCACTGCCTTGGGACGTCCCAACAGCCAACTCAGTATTCACTGATACTTTTGGACTGCCCAGCTCTCACTCCGATCCTATTTCACCATCATCTCCCCCAGGGCCTTTACAAGGGCACCGCCACCTGCCCTGGCTGTGTCGGGGGAAGCACAATTAAATTACGCAGATCAGCCCCGTCTTCACTTGAACACATCTTGAGGTTAAAAGTTTTTGTTTTAATTTGATCTCGGGATTTGTTTGGCACAACCAAGTCAGTGTCTATTCTCCATTCCTGGTTGTCCCAAGGGGATTAGGAATTGACCACATAGTGGGCCGAAATTTATACTCCCGTCGGTGAAAACAATGGCGGACCGCCCGTGCGGGCCGCACGTCGCGGAACCACTGCGGTCCTGAGCACGGCGGCTCATTTAAATAATCGGGGCAGAGCGTCACGCCCTCCCCCTGATGATGTGGAGGGGGTGGGCTGTCCGTTCCCAGCAATGGCATCAGCTGCCTGTGCAGCCTGTGCACACGGTGGGAACATAGATCTCATTAATCCATTGATTTTAATTAAGTTAAATATTTAAATGGCCGTCCCGTCGCCTAGCAGCAGGGGGGTTCGCCACGAGGCCTCGCCACTGCTGGCAATATCGGACTGGGCCTTCCCGGCGCAGGGTATGTGGTGGCCCTCTCCCGGACGCATTTTCCAGCACCACCACCCCCCCCGCCATGGCCGCCGACTTCGGGGTCTTTAAAATTCAGCCCAGTGTGGGACTGGAGTCATGTGTAGAGTACGGGATGGGTCCCATTTCTCGAAGCAGGTTAGGGAATCAGTTGGGTTTTTCAAAACAATCTCATGGCCGTTTTACATTGCCAGGTTACTAGGGAATTGCCGGTATACATCTTGCACTCAAGTCTCTGGGAGCCGCATCCACAACCTTCTGGCACAGAGGCGAGAGTGCTACCATAGCTGACAGCAAATGCACATAAGCCAATGCACTTGTGCGATGCTCTTAATGGAAACCCTGCTACCATTTCCACTTTTAATGACAGACCTTTAACCACTGATCCCTCAATCCTCGCACTTCAAACTGGTATTCCATTGTACAAAATACTCTCTCATGACACAAGTTTGAAGGACGAAAGCTGGAATTGTACAGCTAGGCTGTCCTTCAGAACTCAAATGAATATAGTATGACAATTTCCCACAGGCACCATTACGGAAATCCGGTGATAGCAAATTATAATTTAGCCAGGTGACGAGACTAGCTTTAGCCCAGTAGATCACAGAGAGTTGTGAACCGAGGTAGATGCATATTCACGACTTTTTTCCAGCAGTTTCACACTGTTTTTGTGTGCAGTACAGGGCAGGCTACCCTCTCAAGAATTATTTGTCACATGGGAGGGTTAATGGGATCTTCCTTTGCAACATGTTTAAATAGTGGTTATAGTAAATAACCTGAGGTTTCTTGTATTTTTTTTAAAAACTTTAAATTTCCAACATCAAAGAAGGTCTTAGGCATTCAGTATGAATCATGTGGCACAGTGGATATGGGTGAAAGGAGGTGACTGAATAGAACTCTGTGTAGTTCAGTGAATGCTCTTTGTGTTCTCGGCAAAGGATTCTGTCTTTACACGATCTCTGACCCAGATATGATCTAATGGATAAGAAGCTCCACAATGCCAGCATGAATTTTGACTCCTTTTAAATCCCCCCTACCCCCTGAATCTTATCCGCTCGACCTCACTTGCGGAAAGATTGCTCCTTCAGGATGTGACCCTGGAAATCCAGCCAGTGTCTTACAGTGTGAATGAGGTGAGCAGCATGGGGTCATATAACAAACCCTGTGACTTGGCGGGGGGCTTTATTCACCTCCCTCTCTTTATTGTACACTAACCTCTTTCCATCGAATGCCGGCTGGCTTGGTGTGAGAACGGGAGCAATTAATTGGCTGCACAAGAATCGCGAACGACAGATTGCCTCATTTTCCTGACATTTAGATTCACCCTCCACCACCTCCTCCCCACTCCACAATTTTCTCCCTCCTAAGACCTAGAGGACGCTGTACAGGTGAGAACTAATCTCGAGCGCTCAAAGTAGCTTTCTCATGAGTGAATGCAGGAGGTATCAGTGGACTACTCGACCATGTGGGGCTGGGAGGGTGGGGAGGAGGGTTACATCATCACTGAGTCTAATCCCGTCTCTGCCTGTCCACACCAGCAATTATATGTGGGAGAGTCAGTGACCAGGAGCAGGAACCCTGATTTGAACCTCCCTCCTCTCTAGTCCTGGAGCATTGAGTCCAATTGTAAGAATTTCTCTCCAAGGCAACAATGTTCTGTTTATTAATGTCAGGCTCCAAATCAGAAGCTTGTGCTTTCAAGTCCCACTCCAAAGACTTGAGAACAAAATCCAGGCTGACATTCCAGTGCAGTACTGAGGGAATGCAGCAGTGGCAGAGGGACAGTACTGAGGGAATGTCGTACTGTAAGAGGCACAGTACTGATGGAGTGCTGCATTGTCAGAGGGACAGTACTGAGAGTGTGCTGCATTCTCAGAGGGACAGTACTGAGGGAGTGCTGCAGTGGCAGAGGGACAGTACTGAGGGAATGCTGCATTGTCAGAGGGACAGTACTGAGGGAGTGCTGTACTGTAAGAGGGACAGTACTGAGGGTGTGCTGCAGTGGCAGAGGGACAGTACTGAGGGAATGCTGCATTGTCAGAGGGACAGTACTGAGGGAGTGCTGTACTGTAAGAGGGACAGTACTGAGGGTGTGCTGCAGTGGCAGAGGGACAGTACTGAGGGAACACTGCATTGTCAGAAATAGCGTCCGTCGGATGAGATATTAAACCAAGGCCCCATCTACCCTCTCGGGTGGACATAAAGATCTCATGGCACTATTGCAAAGAAAAGCAGGGGAGGTATCCCTGGCGTCCTGACCAATATTTCTCTCTTAGCCAAAATCACTAAAACAGATTATCTGGTTTCATTTATCTCATTACGGTTTGCGGGATCTTGTTGTGCATAAATTGGCTGTCTACAATTCAAAAAAGAACTACATTGGCTGTAAAGCACTTTGGGACATTTAGGGATCATCAGTATAACAGTCACTAATAAATCCAATAAGGAACTCAGAGAGTGGTGAGAATGTGAAAGTTGCTGCCACAAGGAGTGACTGAGATGCATGGTATCGATGCATTTAAAGGGAGGTTAGATAAGCACATGAGGGAGAAACTGAGGTTGATTGGGTGAGGTGAAATATATTGGGAGGAGGCTGGTGTGGATCATAAACACCGACACCGACCAGTTGGACAGTTTCTGTGCTATAAATTCTATGTGGTTCTATGCAATATTGAATAGAAATACAAGTTTTTCTTTCTTTATTGACAATTCTACTCAGAAATGCAAAATTAAGGCAATTAACTGCTGTGATTGTTATGAAATGTAGGTACACTCTCAGTCACTGACGGACAATCTTGTGATTACGATTAAGGTGTTTGTTGCCATCTTGTGGAGAGATATTTCAAGTACAGATCTCAACTCCACACCGAGGGCTGGGTTTTTCCCTTTGGGTCGGGACCCTGACGTTGGGGTCAAATGGGGATCAGAACCCCACACTGTAGGGGGAACAGTCCATTGATTTTCCCTGAATTGGCCAATTAGTGGGCAGAGGGTGGACTCGCTGTCCAATTAAGGATGGAAGAAGCAGCAGCCTGCATTTTCAGGTAAGGGAGAGAGAGGGCATCTCAAGATGGCAGTGTCCTCTCGCCAACTTTTTAAATCTTTAATTAAAAAATGCCCTCAGCAGCCGGGCCCCTCCCCATGTCAGCTTGCGACTGTAGCTGAAGCCAGGCAGACGGGGAGGGCCTCAAAGCCTGCTGGGAGGCCAGCTCCAGGCAGCTGGCCTAGTCGCCAACACCACCGGAGGCCATGAGGCCGACTGGACAATTCCAGACAATAGGCTATAATTGGTCTTTGAGGACACTTAAGTGGCTGCCGGCCACTCGCGGGTGGACAGCACTGCCCAGCCCCTCCCCCCGTGACAATCCCGCTTCCGGAAAAATGGCTCAATGGAGGGATGGTGGCAGCAGACTGCCATGCTGGATGGTGGCACGGATTTTGGCATCCGCTGGCCTCCGTACTCGCCCCCGCCGGGGGCTTTTCCAGCTCCATGGTGATGGGGTTGGAGGTGGGGTGGGGGTGCCTGGAAAATGGGGGGACCACGTTGGGAAGGCTCCTGACGCATTCCCACCTCTGGGGGACATTCCCAGGGATGGTTGACAACTGGGTCAGTTGCCTTCTCCACAGTGGCCTGCAGCCAATTAGTCTAATTAAGGCCCAACTAAGGGGCCATTTTGCACCAGCATTTTATTGACGTTGGAGCGGCCTCCTGCTGTGTGCGGAGGCCGCCAGCTCAATCAAGGCAGCCTCCTGGCAACAGGCCGAGTGACCTTCAGAGCCGGAGGGCTCCATGCCCCAGTGACAAGGCCGCAGGGATGAAAGGCTGCTACCCTGTCGGTGAATAGGCCAGCGGAGGGGTTTCCCCTCCATTCCGCTGTCTCTACCAGCTTCGGGACCTTTACTTTATAACTTCAATGCAAGCAACCAAGGACGCTTCCATGTTGAGGTGACCTCGCACTTGCCTGCCTGCCTTGGCAGTGCTCTCCCCTCTCAGCCTGACATCGCTGTGGGCCTTCTGATTGAGCCTCACAGCTTTGGGAGTCAGCCTGCCATCCTTAACGGGTTGGCAAACGCAGAGGCGGCCAATTAGGAGGCTCTCGGAGGTGTTGATGACATGGGCAGGCTTGGGACCCTCATATGGGCCCAATGGCAGGGTCCTGATACCTGCAGAAAAATCCAACCAATACAAACAGCCTTGGAAGTGGAGTCAGCCTCACGGTGGGCACACCTCTTTTGCCAACTGGATTAAGCAGTTAGTGATGGGTGAGCCTGTTATTGAGTGGTAAGTCAGGATATCTCAATTATGCAAAGGAATAGGAGAATTGAGAGATTGAACATGTGGCTGGAAAACTGGTGTAGGAGGGAGGGCATCAGATTTCTGAGACATTGGGACCGGTTCTGGGGCAGGTGAGACCTGTACAAGATGGACGGGTTGCATCTTAGCAGGGCTGGGACGAATAGTCTCGCAGGGAGATTTGCTAGTGCTGTTGGGGAGGGTTTAAACTAAATTGTCAGGGGGATGGGAACCTGAGAGAGAGCTCAGATTGGAGGGAAGCAAAACTGGTAACTTGTCAGGGGTGTGGGAACCAGGAGCAAGTATTAGAGACGAATACCAAGAATACTGGGGGAGATAGATAGCACGAAAGTAGGGAATAGTAAGTTATTAGGTGGAGTTAGAGTAAGGGAGAAAATAATAAAGTCTGAATCAGGGTGTGGTTAATAAGACTGGTGAGGTCCAGGTGCAGATTGCCATTTGGAACTATGATGTTGTGGCTGGAAAGTGACCTGGCTCAAAGAAGGGCAGGACTGGGTGTTAAATATTCCTGGATATAAGGTGTTCAGGAAAGATAGGAAAGGGGGAGGGGTGGCAGTATTGATTAAGGAGAGTATTGCACTGCTGGAGAAAAAGGATGTTCCAGAGGGGTCGAGGACAGAACCAATTTGGCTAGAGCTAAGGAACAAAAAAGGTGCAGTTACACTGCTCGGTGTTGTCTATAGGCCACCAGCTAGTGGGAAGGACGTGGAGGAACAAATTTGCAAGGAAATTACAAAAAGTTGGAAAAATTATAGGGCAGTTATAATGGGGGACTTTAATTATCCAAACATAGACTGGGATAATAGTGTAAAGGGCAGTGAGGGGAAAGAGTTCCTAGAGTGTGTTGAAGAAAATTTTCAACAACAGTATGTTGCTAGTCCAACAAGAAAGGGGGTACTGCTAGACCTGGTTCTTGAAAATGAGGTGGGCCAAGTGGATCAAGTATCAGAAGGAGAGCATTTAGAGGATAGTGATCATTGTATCATAAGGTTTAGGCTGATTATGGTAAAGGACAAAGAGCAATCCAGAGTAAGAATAATTAACTGGGGGAAGGCCAACTTCAATGGGGTAAGAATGGAGCTGGGGTGAATAAAATAGTGTCAAAAGCTGGCAGGAAAACCAGTAGATGAACAATGGGCTACCTTCAAAGAAGAGATAGGTCGGGCACAGTCGAGGTATGTTCCCTCAAAGGGAAAAGGAGGGCAAACAAATCCAGAGCTCCCTGGATGACAAAGGAAGTAGAGATTAAGATAAAGAAGAAAAAAGTATGCTTATGACAGATGCCAGGTAGAAAATACTATTGAGAACCAGGCTGAATATAGAAGGTCCAGAGGGGAAGTGAAAAAGCAAATAAGAGAAGCAAAGAGAGAGCATGAAAAGAGACTGGCAGCTAGCATTAAAGGAAATCCCAAAGTTTTCTATAGCCATATAAATAGTAAAAAGGTGGTAGAAGGAGGAGTTGGGATGATTATGGACCAGAGAGGGGAATTACACATGAAGGCAGAGGGCATAGCTGAGGTATTAAATGAATACTTTGCATGTGTCTTTACCAAGGAAGAAGATGCAACCCAGGCAATGTTGAAAGAGGAGGTAAGTCAGACACTAGAGGGGTTTAATATTGGTGAAGAGGAAGTATTAGATAGGCTGTCTGTACTTAAAGTGGATAAAACACCAGGACCAGATGAGATGCATCCAAGAATACTGAGGGAAGTGAGGGTGGAAATCGCAGAGGAACTGGCCATATTTTTTCAGTCTTCCTTGGACTCGGGGGTGGTGCCAGAGGACTGGAGAATTGCAAACGTTACACCCTTGTTCAAAAAAGGGTGTAAAAATAAGCCCAGCAACTACAGGCCAGTCAGTTTAACTTCAGTGGTGGGAAAACCTCTAGAAAAAATAATTTGGGAGAAAATCAATAGTCACATGGACAAATGCGAGTTAATTAAGGAAAGCCAGCATGGATTTCTTAAGGGAAAATCATGTTTAAATAACTTGCAGGAGTTTTTTGAGGAGGTAACACTGAGGGCTGATGAGGGCAATACTGTTGAAGTGGTGTACATAGACTTTCAAAAGGCATTTGATACAGTGCCACAAAACAGACTAGTGAGCAAACTTGTAGCACATGGAATAAAAGGGACAGTAGCAACATGGATACGAAATTGGCTGAGTGACAGGAAACAAAGAGTAGTGGTTAATGGATGTTTTTCGGGCTGGAGGAAGGTTTGTAGTGGAGTTCCCCAGGGATCAGTTTTGGGACCCTTGTTTTTCCTGATATATATGAATGACCTAGACCTTGGTGCACAGGGCACAATTTCAAAGTTTGCAGATGATACAAAACTAAGAAGCACTGTGAACTGTGAGGAGGATAGTGTAGAACTTCAAAAGGACATTGACAAGTTGTTGAAATGGGCAGACAGGTGTCAGATGAAGTTCCATGCAGAGAAATGTGAAGTGATTCATTTTGGTAGGAAGAACATGGAGAGACAATGTGGTATAAAAGGTATAATTCTAAAGGCGGTGCAGGAGCACAGGGACCCGGGTGTATATATTGAAGGTGGCAGGACAGGTTGAGAGAGCAGTTAATAAAACATACAGTATCCCAGGCTTTGCTAATAGGGGCATAGAGAACAAAAGCAAGGAAGTTATGTTTAATTTGTATAAGACACTAGTTAGGCCTCGGCTGGAGTATTGCATCCAGGTCTGGGCGTCTCACTTTAGGAAAGACGTGAGGGCATTGGAGAGAGTAAAGAAAAGATTCACGAGAATAGTTCTAGGGATGAGGAAGTTCAGCTATGAAGATAGATTGGAGAAGTTAGGACTGTTTTCCTTGGAGAAGAGAAGGCTGAGAGGTGATTTGATAGAGGTATTCAAAATCATGAGGGGTCTGGACAGAGTAGATAGAGAGAAACTGTTCCCACTTGTGAAAGGATTGAGAACGAGGGGGCACAGATTTAAAGTATTTGGTAAGAGAAGCAAAAGTGACATGAGGAAAAACGTTTTCACGCAGCGAGTGGTTAAGGTCTGGAATGCACTGCCTGAGAACGTGGTGGAGGCAGGTTCAATTGAAGCATTCAAAAGGGAATTAGACAGTTATATGAAAAGGAAGGATGTGCAGGGTAATGGGGAGAAGGCAGGGGAATGGAACTGAGGGCATTGCTCTTTCGGACAGCCAGTGCAGACACGATGGGCCAAATGGCCTCCATCTGCTCTGTAACGATTCTGTGATTCAGATGAGCTTGCAAGAAGCAAGCTGCTCTGTGCTTGGCTGACGAGAAAACAGAGTCTTGGGGCAACGTATTTTGGAGGGCGTTACCTGGCGGTCAGGTGAGACCACATACTGATTAGATTAGATTAGATTAGAGATACAGCACTGAAACAGGCCCTTCGGCCCACCGAGTCTGTGCCGAACATCAACCACCCATTTATACTAATCCTACACTAATGCCATATTCCTACCAAACATCCCCACCTGTCCCTATATTTCCCTACCACCTACCTATACTAGTGACAATTTATAATGGCCAATTTACCTATCAACCTGCAAGTCTTTTGGCTTGTGGGAGGAAACCGGAGCACCCGGAGAAAACCCACGCAGACACAGGGAGAACTTGCAAACTCCACACAGGCAGTACCCGGAATCGAACCCGGGTCCCTGGAGCTGTGAGGCTGCGGTGCTAACCACTGCGCCACTGTGCCGCCCATCCGGGGGTATATCCGGGGTTTAGTACTTATTTCAATGGAGCACTGTTCTGGTTTCCACATACCTTGGTTAGATCACACTTGGAATATAGTACACAGTTCTGGTCTCCAGATTACAAAAAGGATATAGAGACACCGGAGATGGTGCAAAAAGATTTACAGAAATGATACCAGAACTGAGATATTATAATTAGAAGAAAGATTGAAACACAATGGGGCTCTTTTCCTTTGAAAAGAGAAGACTGAGGGGTGACCTGAGAGAGGTTCTTAAAATTCTGAAAGGGTTTGATAAGGTAAACGTACAGAAGATGTTTCCCCTTGTGGGGGGAGTCCAAAACTAGGGGCCATAACTATAAAATAGTCACTAATAAATCCTATAAAGTATTCAGGATGAACCTCTTTACCAAGAGATGTGGTTAGAATATGGAACTCACTCTATATTGAGAGATTGAGGCAAATAGCTTGGATGCATGCAAAGGGAAGCTAGGGAAGTTCATGAGGGAGAAAGGAATGGAAGGTTAAATTGATAGAGTGAGAGGAGGTAAGGTGGGAGGAGGCTCATGTGGAGCATAAACACCGGCACCTGTTGGCCCAAATGGCCTGTCTCTGTGCTGTAAATACTCTGTATTACTCAGCTGCACAGGGTTCTTACATGTGCGGGACAGACCTACTGGCTTACAGTCATTGATTAGATCAAATTTTGTTACACCGCTGTCTGGGATTTTTGCAGGTACTTTGCCAGGATTGCATTCGCAATTCCATTCATTTTTCCAGGTAAAATGAAACCTGTTCACTTTGATCATAGAAAGATACCCAAAGAGGAGAAAAGGGGTGTGAAAACATCTTTCAAAAACAAGTCAGTTGTCCCAGTATTAACAATCCTAAAACTACAAATTATTTCTCGTTCCTGAGTAGGAATGTTCTTTTTTGAATTCATCAACATTAACTTTCAAACCCTTAAAGAACCAATAGTGGAATCGTAACTAGGTACAAGTAATTTTAAACAAAAATGAAATGCAACTTTCATTGAGACAAGGAGTGAAACAGAGAATTACTACACATCACAAAGACTCATTGTATTATATATAATGGTGCTATATAGTGGGGTCTTACTGTATCTTGGATTAGTTTACACAGCCTCTTTACTTATGTTTCCTGTTATATTCAGCAGGTCACCAACTCCTGTTAACAGCGCATTCGATTTACCAGGAACAAACATGTCAGGAATTACCCTTATCAGAAACTCCCTTGTCACTGTTACTAATTAATCCTAGATCTGATCCATGAAGAGAAGCTGCTTTTTCACTATGTACCTTTGAGCAAAGGATTGTATAAAGTCAGCACAGTACAAGGTACAACACAATCTATTTGTTATTTGCACACTAAAGGGATTTGGCGATATAATATATTAAGGCAATGCCCATTGATCCCAGGATGCTGGGTTAAGAATAGGCAAATGCTGAATATTATTTCAGTGCATCTGATCAGAAAATTTGGTATTTGTAACTCTCCATATTTATCTGTAAATTTCAAATACACTCTCCTACACACATATCTTGTTTCCTCACTGTGTTGAATCACAGTCACTATTTCTGACACTAACACACTCTTGCCCTGTAACTTCAATCTGTGGACTTCCTCACCTTCTCTGCATTTTCCTATAACCTACAGCCTTTCAGAAAATACTTTGTTACTCATCATCGTTCCTAAAATAAAAGCAAAATACTGCAGTTGCTGGAAATCTGAAATAAAAACAAGAAATTCTAGAAATACTCGGCAGGCCTGGCAGCATCTGCGGAGAGAGAAACAGAATCGGAACTGATGAAGGGTCACTGACCTGAAACGTTAACTCTGCTTCTGTCTCCACAGATGCTGCCAGACCTGCTGAGTATTTCCAACATTTCTTGTTTTTATTTCATCTTCTTTCCTCTTTGTCTCAACCTTGGTGATCTTCTTTTCCCCACACTTATGGTCCTCCACAAAACAATTAAAACAGTATGAATTGAGCCTTAGCATTCAATGTAGAATATTACAGTGTTGCGGTAATAAATTTAAATTGTACTGAGCTGCATTCTGTGGAATAATAGTAGGCTGCAAATATGTCTCTGGTTGGACTTAATTCAGGGAGTCTCTTCCCAAATGTGCATTACTGTGTTTCAGATGGTCTTAATTGCCTGTCATAATGGATTAACTCTGTATTATTATTGACACTGAATTTGACAAGCAAGTGTCACCCAAAAAAAAGATTGCTGCTCCTGATCACTATCCAGTGACTCCTTGGGGAAAATAATGTATGGAGCTTGGGCAAGAATAGGATTGGGCTCAGCTATGGTGCTTCTCCATTTCAGATTGATTTTTCTCCCTCTTGCATTAGGGCCACTGAAACCAATATAGTCCTACACTGCTGCCTTCCTAACCCAGCACAAGATCAGGGGAGGAATGTAGGATCTTTGTAGGCTATGAGGTTTTGGTATACTGAGCAGTGCATTCACCAACTGCGTAATTGAGGAAGTTGGTCCCTCAGTGCTGGATAAGAAAAGTTTATTATGATGTTATATCCTAACCCTCCCTTTTAAGTTCATCACTCCAGTATAGTAACTCTCCCAATAATGCCCATTCCTCCAGTATCCTCCAGTAGCAACTGTGTCTGTCTTCGAATCTGGACTTTTATATTGGCTTGAAAGTAAACCATTCCAAAATAAACCGAGTGCTGCATTGTTGGAGATGCCATCTTTCGGATGAGACGTTAAACCAAGGTCCGGTCTGGTCTCTCAGATTGACATGAAAGATCCCATGGCACTATATTGAAGAAGAGCAGGCTACTTCTCCCCAGTGTTTTGGCTAGAATTCATCCCTCAATCAGCATCATTAAAACAGATTATCTGGTCATTATCACATTGTTGTTTGTGGGATCTTGCTGTGTGTAAATTGGCTGCCGTGTTTCCTACATTACAACAGTGACTACACTTCAAAAGTACTTCATTGGCTGTAAAGCCAATTGGGACATCCTGGAGTTGTGGAAGGTGCTATATAAGTGCAAATCTTTTTCTCTATTCTTTCTTACAGTTGGAAACTGAAAAGAAACTCAAAAATGTTAGACATGCTCAATAGTCCGTCAGCACGTGTAATGAGAAAAGTTGCGTCCTCATTTCAGTTGTAGACATGTTGTTAATATTAGGAAGCTAGATAAGTAGGGGAAAGGACTAGAAGGATATGCTGATAGGGTTAGATGAAGTTTGTGTGGAGCATAAACACCAGCATAAACATACTGGGCCTGATCCTGTGCTGAAAATTCTATGTAAGTCCATGTAATAAATTCTGATGTAGCATCTTTGTCTGAAACTAACCCAACTTTCCTCTCTTAAATAACAAAAACAAGAAATGCTGGAATCACTCAGCAGGTCTGGCAGCATCTGTGGAAAGAGAAGCAGAGTTAACGTTTCGGGTCAGTGACCCAGTGAACCAGTTCCGAAGAAGGGTCACTGACCCGAAACGTTAACTCTGCTTCTCTTTCCACAGATGCTGCCAGACCTGCTGAGTGATTCCAGCATTTCTTGTTTTTGTTTCAGATTTCCAGCATCCGCAGTATTTTGCTTTTATTCCTCTCTTAAATGCTATTCGTCAAACCATCTCTGTTTTTATTTGAAATTACTGCAGGAGTGTGCGTTAGTAGAATTGTAAGAGTTTCTTTATTGATCAATGTTTTACATTGGTTAGCAATGGACACACAAGAGAAACACCAGTCACTTCCTTACACCATTTACTGAGCACATGGTTTACATCATTCAGAAGGACATGACAGTTACAAAATACAACAAGTCTTGGTTGAGTACATCGAACACATGCAATCTTCATCAGATCAAAGAGTAAAAATGTTACCTTGGAATAAAGCTTACATGCCTTGAGAATAAATGGAATCCTCTGGCCAACGTAGGGTTAATAAGCTAATAACAAGAACTAATGATTTTTCTAGTCCAGATGGAGATTTATTTTCCTCCCACATTGACAAGCTGTTAACATTAGCTATTTAAGAGGAATCTAGATAAGCACACGAGAGTGAAAGGTACTGAAGGATATGTTGATAGGGTTAGATGAAGTAGAGTGGGTGGAGGCTCATCTGGAACCAGCACAGACCAGTTGGGCCGAATGGCCTATTACTGTGCTGTACATTCTATGTAATCTATGATGGATAATTCATCAAGCAGTGACAAAGTCACAAAATAACTGTTGCAAAAGCCCTTACAGAACAATTGTGTATATATGTAATGTGAGGTTGGTAATTTGGGAGAATTAGATAAAAAAAAAGACTGCAGAATTTTCCAACAAATTTAGTGATCTAACAGAGGCCATCTGTAAATATAATTGGTGGGTGATTGCTACCGAACGGATTTTGTTTACAGACCTGGGCTAGTTGCTTCATCGTAAAATCATACAGCACAGAAGGAGGACATTTGGCCCATCATGACTGTGCTGGCTCTTTGAAAGAGCTATCCAATCAGTTCCACTCCCCTTAAAGGAGACATTGCCCCATTTCATAGGACTACATTGGCTAATAGATCAAAATGGCGAAAAGAAATACAACTTTACTACCTGGTCCTATTAATGTACTGCAGTCTAGAGGGTCACAGTACAATGTAAAGCAGGAGGTGCTACTCTTATATAGTGGTTTCCATTTCACATTTTAATTATTTAACAAAGAATACATTTACACATCCCATGTCGCCAACAGGGAACTGCAGTTAAAAAGGGTGTTAAATAGTGAAACAACACTGCCACTGCAATTCTCTCACCTGCATTCTCTTTTATCATGAGAGTATGGAATGAGTGAATTACCCTTAAGTTTTCTATTTAAACCGCATTTAAATAGTAGGTAAAATAACATTGAAAATGTATTGAATTTACTGACTTACAAAATTAGAGAATATTCAAGCAGATTTAAACAATGCTTCAAAGATTATTGTCTGTATCTGGCTATCTCTGTAGAGACCCTTATCTCTGAAATCTCTGGGTTCCTGCAATTCTGGCCTCTTTCGCCTCCCTAATTTTAATCATTGACAACTATGCCTTCAGCTGCTGAGCCCCTCAACACGGCAATTCCCTCCCTAAACCTTCCTGCCTCTCTACCTCTCTTTCCCCCTTTAAGATGCTCCTTAAAACCTACCTCTTTGACCAAGCATTTCGGCACCTGTCCCAATATCTCTTTGTTTGGCTCCATGTCAAATTTTGATTAATAAACCTTCTGTGAAGCGCCTTGGGACGTTTTACTAAATTACACGTGCTATATAAATGTAAATTGTTATTATCATTCTACACTACATCCCTGACAGCTGACCACCTCCTTATGTTCTTGGTCAAGCATCAAATCTCACCAGTACTGAGCACGCTTGGGTCTTTTAACAGTTAGTGTTTGATTGTAAAGTCCTGCTAGTTTGTTTCAGTTTTCTCCAAATGTTAACTGTAGATTTATTTTTTACTGAATTTCTTTCTTTATTGACATTAATATTAATTTATTAACTCAACACACTCTGAACCAGTAGAAAGAATCAGTCAGGCTCCTGATTAGTTCAAAACATTTAAGAAGATTAGATCTTCTGATTTGGGACATTACAACACATTTTCTTCTTTGTGCTCCAAGTGTACCCCAGAAAGGCAGATGAGGAAATTCCACTCCTCCAGCCCAGGCTTTTCAATTCATGTGATTTTAGATGGGTAAATCTATGAAGCTTCGCACAGAGATTGAGTCTATGGATCCATACATGCATGACCCTTACAGCCAGCAGCCAGAGGGAAATTTTTTTAATGTTATAACTTTTATATATGACTAATAGGATTGAAAATGTAGTGCTTGATTACCTCGTAAATTGATAAACCATGAAGACAACTATTAGCTGATTCTGCAATCGGGCATTCCTGAGGTGAAGATCAGGAAACTCCGAGCTTGTAACCTGTCTATTGAAATGAATGATTAAAATCATCAGTTGAGCTTTCATGATTTCATGACCTGTGCTCTCATGGGGCCACTGCTCCAAGCTGGGAACATATCCACTTGGAAGCAATGGAAACACGTCACAGATATTTAGCAGGTTAACTCCATTAATGGGTTAAATAGTTGATATAAAAAATGTGAATGTTATATTCCACATGAACAGGTGAATGATATATACATTTACCGTGTATTTTATGTAAATATTTTTTACTTTTACAGTTGGGTATCTGCATCGAGAGAAGTAAAGGTTGCAATAAGTTTGGCCTGTATCTTTGGTCAGAACATTGATTGAAGAGATTTATCAGGGAACCAATTTTTTCAGGAAATTCTGGCCCAAATACTCTCAAAGATGAATCCAGGACTACCAGTGTCTTTGCGAAAGTAACCTAAATTACATTTCTTTAATGCAAGGAAACTTCATTTTTAATTCGTAAGTGAAGGGTCAAGACCCATGGTGCAAGTCACCAACAAGACGAGGCAAATTAATAAGGACCAATTTGATGACACCAAGCTTGGGTTTTGTAAAATCCCTGCAGATTTTTGGAGGGAGAGAAGATGTGAGGAGTTCCACAATTTCAGGGGATCCTGGGGAAGCGTGGGTTAGAGTAGGGAAGATACTGCAAGGACTCTTAGTTTCAATATAGTCAGGATGTAGGGAAGATTGTGTAGGATGGGATATTGGGACATGAGAAAGCTCATGAGAGGAAAGCTCAAAGGAGGAATGATCATTGTGTGGACTGGTGAAACAGGGGGAGTCAATTAGTCAATTTAAAAAAATTCTTTCATGGGATGTGGGTGTTGCTGGCAAGGCCAGCATTTGCTTGTTGCCCATCCCTAATTGCCTTGAGAAGGTGGTGGTGAGCCACCTTCTTGAACCACTGCAATCCATGTGGTGTAGGTACACCCAAAATGCTGTTAGGGAGGGAGTTCCAGAATTTTGACCCAGTGACGGTGAAGGAACAGCGATATAGTTCTAAGTCAGGATGGTGTGTGACTTGGAGGGGAACTTGCAGGTGGTGGTGTTCCCATGCATTTGCTGCCCTTGTCCTTCTAGGTGGTAGAGGTCACGGGTTTGGAAGGTGCTGTCACAGAATCACAGAATCATTACAGTGCAGAAGGAGGCCATTTGACCCATCGTGTCCACACCGGCTCTCTGAAAGAGCAACTCATTCAGTTCCATACCCCCGCCTTCTCCCCGTAACCCCGTACATTTTTCCTTTTCAGATAACTGTCTTAACTCCCATTTGAATGCTTCAATTGAACCTGCCTCCACCATGTTCTCAGGCAGCGCAATCCAGATCTTAACCACTCGCTGCGTGAAAAACTTTTTCCTGATGTCACTTTTGCTTCTCTTACCAAATACTTTAAATCTGTGCCCTCTCGTTCTCAATCCTTTCACAAGTGGGAACAGTTTCTCTCTATCTACTCTGTCCAGACTCCCCATGATTTTGAATACATCTCTCAAATCACCTCACAGCCTTCTTTTCTCCAAGGAAAACAGTCCTATCTTCTCCAATCTACCTTCATAACTGAAATTCCTCATCCCTGGAACTATTCTCATGAATCTTTTCTGTACTTTCTCCAATGCCCTCATGTCTTTCTTCAAGTGCGCTGCCCAGAATTGGACGCAATGCTCCAGCTGAGGTCTAACTGCTCCTGCACCGCCTTTAGAATTGTACCCTTTATTATATATTCTCTCTCCATGTTCTTCCTACCAAAATGAATCACTTCACATTTCCCTGCACTGAACTTCATCTGCCACCTGCCTGCCCATTCCACCAATTTGTCTATGTCCTTTTGAAGTTCTACACTATCCTCCTCACAGTTCACAATGCTTCCAAGTTTTGTATCATCTGCAAACTTTGAAATTGTACCCTGTATACCAAGGTCTAGGTCATTAATATATATCAGGAAAAACAAGGGTCCCAAAACTGATCCCTGGGGAACTCCACTACAAACCTTCCTCCAGCCCGAAAAACATCCATTAACCACTACTCTTTGTTCCCTGTCACTCAGCCAATTTCGTAACCATGTTGCTACCGTCCCTTTTATCCTATGAGCTACAAGTTTGCTCACAGGTCTGTTGTGTGGCACAGTCAAAGGAGGCTAGGTGAGTTGCTGCAGTGCATCTTGTAGATGGTACACACTGCTGCCACTGTGCGCCGGTGGTGGAGGGAGTGAATGTTTAAGGTGGTGGTTGGGGTGACGATCAAACAGGTTGCTTTTTCCTGGATGGTGTCGAGCTGGTTGGCTGGACTGCATGTAATGTTAAGGGAATCAGTGTGGGAAGAGGCAAAATCTTCCCACTGTGTTTACAATGTCACCAACATATCGGGGGCTCTTTTTTAACCAAACCTACTGACCAGATTCATGATGGAATCAGGTGGAACATTGGTTTTCTAGCCTGCGCAATATGAGGCTTCAACAGAGAGTAAAATCAGATAAGGTGTAAAACAAGCTTTGCACCCGATCCCGTCAGTTTCCCTATAGGCGGACACCATAGTGACCAAAGGAGCACCTCCCCTTGTGTACATGTCTGATTCAGATAGGTTATAACTTCTGGGTGACAATAAAACTAAAACTGGTAATTTCAAGCTAACCTGATGGGTGGGAAACCGGCATGATCAGATTCACTTTCCATTGACTTCCTCAGTGTGTTGTATAAAAGGGGCAGCTGTCCTGATCGTGTCAGTTTCTCAAGGTGGAGGGAAGGGCATAAATTAAAATGCATCCTAAGACACAAGATGGATAACTTCTGTGTGTGGCTGCAGAAAATAGCTTGAATGTTTTATAACAAATCATAGATGTATTTAAGGGGAAGCACATGAGGGAGAAAGGAATAGAAAGTTACACAGATAGGGTTAGATGAAGAAGGGTGGAAGCAGGTTAGTATGAAGCCAGCATGGACCATTTGGGCCAAATGGCCTGTTTTTGTGCTGTAAACTCAATCTAACTCGATGCAAAAAGAGGTACAAAGCAAGCTGTGCATATGTGCCATGCACAGCTTGATGCCTTGTTGATTCAGGAGTACTGCCATATAGACCATAGAGTGCCCAAGCTGATTCCGTAGGCCAGGACTGCCACCAGATACACCCGGAAGAGGAGCACGTCCAAAACATACCCCACCTGCAGCCACTCCTTGGCGATATCTCTGTACTCGTCACGTTTCTCCAGGAATTGGCGAATGGCTGAGATCTCGTGCAGGATGTTGTGCACTGCGAGTACTGAGTCTACCTGAGGTAAGCTGGAGCCAACTGGCTTCTCGCAGTCCGTCCCGTTCTCGCAGGTGAAGTGATTCAGTTGTACTATCAAGATAAAGATTGAAAAAAAAACACAGTTGCTTTGTTTAAAATTCCTCCATTGCCTCACCCCTTCCATATCTCTGTACCCTCCTCCGGCCCTACAACCCTCTGAGATTTCTGTGCTCCTCCAATTCTGCCCTTTGCACATCTTCAATTTTAATCGCTGTTCCGTTGGCAGAATGCCTTCAGCCGCCTGGGCCTTTAGCTCTGGAATTCCCTCCCTAAACCTCTCCCCCCTCTACCACTCTCTCCTCCTTTAAGACATTCCTTAAAGTCTACCTCTTTGACCAAGCTTTCGGTCACTTGTCCTAATAGCTGCTTATATGGCTCAGAGTCAAATTTTTGTTTAATAACGCTCCTGTGAAGCCCCTTTGGATGCTTTACTATGTTAAAGGCGCTATATAAATGAAAGCTGCTGTTATGGGATTCTCTAGGTGTCCACAATTAGAGCAGTTCTAGTGCTTTGACATAATGTGCCACAGAAGGATCTGACCTGCAAGTGCACGGGTTGAGTTTCCAATCCTAGTCATCCATCACTCAGAGCCACCAAGTTAAAGAAAGAAAGAACTTCCATTTGTATTGCATCTTTCACGACATTGGGACAGATCAAAGATGCTCAAGCTCTTGAAGTGCATGGGTCAAGCTTGATGGACCATTTAGTCTTTCTCGGTTTGCCACCTCAGTATGTTCAGGTGTCCTAATATATAAGTGTGATTACAAAATCTGGTGAACTGATTTTTTACTCTTGCTTGCTCTGGAATTCATTCACCTACCTGTGCTGCCCTTCCTGTCCCTGGGGTTATCTGGTGTTTCACTGTGGTGACGCATGGGATGGAACCGCTTTTTGTCACGAAGACAGAGGAAGACTGTGGCTTTGTCTAGAACCAAACGCTTAACCCACTCCGGGACATGTGGCTGGAGGTCCTGCTTGTGCACCAGTCGTACGATTAGAATGGTTTCAGTCAGGCTGATCACCAGCAGGGCCATACATACCACGAAATACACACCTGAAGTAGGAATGGGGAAGGGGAGGGGGGTGAAATATAGGATTTGGTTACCGAAGTAGTCGTTTCCTAAATAGAGTCATAGAGTCAACGAGTCGTATAGCATAGAAACAGGCCCTTCGGCCCACTGTGTCCATGCCGACCATAATGCCGATCTATACTAATCCCACCTGACTGCATTAATTCCATATCCCTCTATGCCTTGCTCACTCAAGTACCTGTCCAGATGCCTCTTAAATGTTGCTACTGTTCCTGCTTTCACCACTTCCTCAGGCAGCTCATTCCAGATACCCACTATTCTTTCTGTGAAAAATTTACCCCTTTGATCCCCTTTAAACCTCCTCCCTCTCACCTTAAATCTAAGCCCTCTAGTTTTAGTCACCCCTACCATGGGAAACAGACTCTGGCTATCTACCCTATCTATGCCTCTCATAATTTTACGTACCTCTATCATGTCCCCTCTCAGCCTCCTTCGCTCCAGGGAAAACAGACTCAGCCTATTCAATCTCTCTTTATAACTTAAGCCCTCCAAACCAGGCAACATCCTTGTGAATCTTTTCTGCACCCTCTCTAGCTTAATCACATCTTTCCTGTAGTGCGGTGACCAGATCTGCACACAGTACTCCAAATGTGGCCTAACTAATGTTATGTACAACTGTAACATGACGTCCCAACTCTTGTACTCAGTGCCTCGGCTGATGAAGGCAAGCATGCCATATGCCTTCTTCACCACCCTGTCTACCTGTGTTGCCACTTTCAGGGAACTATGTACTTGCACCCCAAGGTCTCTCTGCTCAACAACACTCCTCAGGGCCCTGCCGTTCACTGTATATGTCCTGCCCTGGTTTAACTTCCCAAAATACATCATTTCACACTTGTCTGCGTTAAATTCCATTTGCCACTCCCTTGCCCACTTTCCCAGTTGATCTATATCCTGTTGTAACCTTAGACAACCTTCTTCACTGTACACTATACCACCAATTTTCGTGTCATCTGCAAACTTACTAATCATGTCCCCTACATTTACATCCAAGCCATTAATATATATGACAAACAACAGAGGGCCCAGCACCGATCCCTGCGGCACACCACTGGTCACCGGCCTCCAATCTGAAAAACAACCCTCCACTACCACCCTCTGCCTCCTATCACCAAGCTAATTTTGGATCCAATTTGCTAGCTCACCCTGGATCCCATGTGTTTGAACCTTCTGGACCAGCCTACCATGCGGGACCTTGTCAAAGGCCTTGCTAAAGTCCATGTAGACAACGTCCATCACCCTGCCCTCGTCAATCCTCTTGGTCACCTCCTCAAAAAACTCAATCAAATTCGTGAGACATGATTTCCCACGCACAAAGCCATGCTGACTATTGCTAATCAGACCAGGCCTTTCCAGATGCATATAAATCCTGTCTCTCAGAATCCCTTCCAATAACTTTCCCACCACTGATGTAAGGCTCACCGGCCTGTAGTTCCCTGGCCTATCCCTGCTGCCCTTCTTAAATAAAGGCACAATATTAGCTGTCCTCCAGTCTTCCGGTACCTCACCCGTGGCTAACGATGATACAAAAATCTCTGCCAGGGCCCCAGCAATCTCCTCCCTTGCTTCCCAGAGCAAGTATGATGTTAGATCTTTAAGCAGAGTGTCTGTTGACACCATGGTGCCAGCCAATGAGTTGGAAGCAGAATGTGGCTTACAGCAGGACTCAAAACAAAGTCCATTTACTCAGCAAAAAGATTCTATTTTAACAGCGCACTGCAGCAAACAGTCTACAGAGTCTACATAAAAAGAGTGTGTGCGAACTAACAGCAAACAGAACTAATGATCGAAACTGCAGCAATGTCTCCCGCTAAAAGAAGGGTGATTTCAGCAGCAAAATGCAGTGAGTGGAGGGTAATTACACAATGCAAATTATCTTTGTACAACAAATCCCAGTCACTTACAGCAGTGCAGTTCCCAGGCACAATTGGCCACCGAATTACCCAATCATCTTAATTCTGGGCGGGAATAGTAGTGTTGCTACATGCTGCCACTTTTGAGACAGCAATGCAAGATCCTTCTGATAGATCAATATTTAAACACAATTTGTTTAAATTGGTCATGGAGGCCCTGCTGATTTTATTAGTGAGCAAGGGAAAACAAGGACAGGTCTAGGTCAGCATTTGGGCAGTTCCCTCAGAGGGAGTGAAGGGAAAATCAGAGGTTGAGTCACATTGTTTGAATAGAGGCTTTTTACTTCTGCTGTGAATGCTGGGATAGCCTGCTTCCATGGCTGTCTATTGTTTTTTTTCTCACTTACCAGTGTGAATAAGGAACAAGAAATTACTCGCAAATCCCACAACTAGGCAAGCTGTGGAGAGGGAATGATAAATACAGAAATAGGGTGATAGAGAAAGAATGAAGAAGAGAAAGACAAGAGGATCAAGGATTTATACAAGGAGCAAAGGTCAGGTAGCTACATAGCCATCTCAACTAACCAATGGTACAGATACAGCTCACATATATAGATCATGAGTATAAATCTTTGTTTAACGTTGAGTGGCTTGGGATTCCTTGGAACCACATTGAAGACTATTCCATCTATCTCCTCCAGGTTTTCTACCTAGTGATCCAGAATGGTTCAAGGATGAGGGATTTTAGCTACAAGGTTAGGTTGGAGAAGCTGGGGTTGTTCTCCTTGGAGCAAAGGAGGTTGAGGGGAGATTTGATAGAGGTGTACAAGATTATGATAGTTTTTCTTTGTCTACCTTATCTAAACCTATTCCCATTACCTCATGGTACAATAACTAGTGGGCACAGATTTAAGGTTTTGGGCAAGAGATGCAGAGGGGATGTGAGGAAGAGCTTTTTAAGCAGCGGATAGTAGTGACCTGGAACTTATAAGGGTGGTGGAAGTGGAGATGATTAATGGTTTCAAAAGGAAATTGGAGGGGCACTTGAGGGAAACAAACTTACAAAGCTAAGGGGATAGAGTGGGAAATGGGACTGGCTGGATTGATCTACGGAGAACCGGCATGGATTCGATGGGCCAAATGTCCTCCTTCTGTACCGGAATGACTCTATGACTCTACGATCATAAGATCTCTGTTTCCCGGGTACAATCTCTGAAGATGTTTCTATCTTTAAAAGATCAAATACACCAGCAGCTTTTTTTAAAGCAAATTCCAGATTATCATTACCATTCAGTGTTTAACCAAACCTGCTCCCGACACAAACCAAGAACGGACTTTGAAGTGTGCAAACTTTCCATTTACCTATCAGTGGAGTGCCAATGGCTGTTGCTGGAAGGGTGTCAGACACGATGATGAGAAAAACGGAATACCCCAGAAGAAGAGTAATTTTAAATGACACTCTCTCCCCACTGTCTGGAGGCAAATAAAACCCGATGATGTCCATCACCATCAGGAAGATACTGGGTAGCAGCAAACTAACTGCATAGAACAAGGGGCGCCTTCGAATGACGAGCTAAGAAACAAGAGAGAAATATTGTCATGAAAATATCATGGGTTGAAGTTATGCTGCAGTTACACAAAGCCCTGGTTAGACCACACCTGGAGTATTGTGTTCAGTTCTTGGCACTGCACTGTGGGAGGGATATATTGGCAGTGTTGATTTACCAGAATAATACCGGGACTCCAAGGGTAAAATTAGGAGGAGAGATTACAAAAACTAATGTTGTATTTCCTGGAATTCAGCAGGTTGTGGAGTGATTTGATCAAAGTTTACAAGATGTTAAGGGGAACTGATAGGTTAGATAGAGAGAAACTATTTTCGCTCTTTGGAGCGTCTCGGACTAGGGGACACAGCCTCAACATTAGAGGCAGACCTTTCAGGAAAGAAGTTTGGAAACACCTTTACCCATAAAGGGTTGTAGAAGTTTGCAAATCTCTTCTGCAAATGGCTATTGATGCTCGATCATCTATTAATTTTAAATTTGAGATGGATAGATCTTTGTTAACCAAAGGAATTAAGGTGGGTATGTGGAGTTAGGTCACAGATCAGCCATGATCTAGTTGAATGGCGAAACAGGCTCTAGGGGCTAAATGGCCTCCTCCGGTTCCTAACCGTCAAAGACATTCTCAACCCGCCTCCCCCAGTAACTCTGAATATGATCACATTAATCGATTGCTAATTTGAAAAGTTAAAGAAATTGAGGTTTGTGAGGAAAATGACAAACGAATACAGAGAAATGAAAGGCCAACGTTCATAGCAAAGGGCAATACCAAGGCTGGAAAGAACAGGAATAAAGATGGAATCATTTGCGGAGTAATAATTAGGTGATACCCTAGAGGCTTGGCAGCTGTGGCTCAGTGGGCAGCAGTCTTAGCTCAGCATCAGAAAGTTGTGAGTTCAAGTCCCACTCCAGAGATTTGAGCACAAAATCTAGGCTGATATTCAGAGGTGCCATCTTGCAGGTAAGACCTTAACCTGAGGGCCTTGTCCCACCCAACATGTGGATGTAAGAGATCCCAAGGTACAATTTTGTAGAAGAGCAGGGGAGTTCTCCCTGGTGTCTTAGCCAATATTTATTTCTTAAGCTAAGTCTAAAAATAGATTATCCGGTCATTATCACATTGCTGTGTGTGGGAGCTTGCTGTGTTCAAACTGGCTGGTGTGTTTCTTAAACTACAACAGTGACTACATTTCAAAAGTACTTCATTGGCTGTAAGGCACTTAGGAACACCCTGAAGTTGTGAAAGGTGCTATATCAATGCAAGTCCTCCTTTTTCTATAATTGTGGAACTCCTCATCTTCCTTAATCCTATAATGAACCCAAGGTCAATGTCACTTAACCACTGCTTTCTGATTTATCTCATCTTTTTACTTATTCTTTTCAAACTCAGTGCCCTGTTTAAGGAATCGTTGGCCTACATTGAATTTTTTTAATACAAGAAAAAGACCTTTGTCCCATCAGCTTGAACTGAGTTTGAGCTCAGGCTTCAGATGTGGAAGAACTCTTTATGTTGGTACACTCCATGTTGCAATATTTCAAGTCTCTGTTTACATACATAGCTTGTGACCATGGCAATTCCATACAGCCTTACAAAGACCAAAAGCTAGTCATAAAGTGTTACGTAAGAAGGACTTACAAAAAAACGCATTTCTGCGTAGCCATCAGACATTCCTTTCTCAAGGTTAAATTCAATGAATTGGGAATCAACATAAAGGAGCTCCCATTCGCCTTGATTCATGAAAACACTTCTGTCGTACTTCACGAGTTCAGGTGTTCGCCACAGCGAAATATTAATATCTCGAACTGGAAAGATTAAGGGAAAATAGTTGGACAGCTTGCAATCTAATTTTAGAATAATGGTACAACAAAACCTAAATTATATCGCACCTTTCATAGTAAAACATCCCAAGGTGCTTCACAGAAATGTTAGCAAGCAAACTGAGCCAGATAAGGATATATTAGGGCAGATGACCAAAAGCATGATCAAAAGACATGGGTTTACGGAGCATCTTAAAGGAGAAAAGAGTGGTAGAAAGTCAGAGAAGTTTAGGGAGGGGATTCCAGAGCATAGGGCCTAGGCTGTTGAAGATAAGGCCACCAGTGGTGGAATGATTAAAATCAGAGATGTACAAGAGGCCAGAATTGGAGGACATGGAGATCTTGGCGACATGTAAGACTGAAAAGTTATAGATGAAATCATGGAGGTATTAGAAAACAAGGATGAGAATTTGGAATCAAGGCTTTGCTGGACCGGGAGGTCAATGGAACAGTGGGTGATAGGTGAACGGCACACAGTGTGAAGCTTGGAATTTAGTATAATTAGTGCTGTGTGCAAATTGACTGCCACATTTCCTACATTACAACAGTATGCTTCAAAAGTACTTCATTGCCTGTGACGTGCTTTGGGACATCCTGAGGGTGTGAAAGGGGCTATATAAATGCAAGTTCTCTTGCTTTCTCCTGGTTCTTTGGTAAAAATTGTGAGTGCTGTCAGACCAGCATATTGACCATGACACCAAATTCTCCAAGCCCGTGTTCCCGTCAAGTGACGCTCCGAGTTGACAACACAGAGTCACAAAAATGGACCCTACATTGTGCAATAGATGTCATTGTTTTCCAACAAAATAAGGCTGGAGTTGAAATGAGCTAAAGAGCTAATCTAATATAATTTAACTAATATAAAATAATTATCATAATCACTATGATATAGTATAATTCATAATATAATTAATAGATAATCACATATAATTAATAGAATATAAAAAATTCTCCTGCATAACAACCAAATTCCTTTAGCATTGATGTGGGTTTTCTCACAATTATGCTAAAAAAAAAGTCAAAATTTCTACCTCTATAGTGTTGGTACATAAATCCTAGGCCATTGTATCTAATAATTTAATAGCATTACTTTGAACAATAAAATATTAAAATCTCTTCCTTTCTTCCTGCACAGTCAACAGCACCCAATCACCTAACTAAAGTTAAATTAGAAATCTCATTTAATTGGATATAAAATTGTTTTTCTTTTTTGCTTTTTTTTTGGAACAGGCCACTACACATTTGAGGTTCTGCTCCCCTGGGTATTCAAAACCAATGGGGAACATAAAAATGCAGTTTTCCTTCTGGTATAAATTTGTTTACTTATCCCTTCTCCATAGTTTCTGGCTAAACATCACTGGTTAATAAAGCATATGGAATCTTAGGCTTCATAAATAAAGACATTGAGTACAAAAGCAGGGAAGTTATGCTGAACCTTTATAAAGCTCTGGTTAGGATCCAACTGGAATATTGCATCCAGTTCTGGTCAGCACACTTCAGGAGGATGTGAGGGTCCTTGAGGGGGTGCAGAGGAGATTTACCAGAATGGTTCCAAGGATGGGGGATTTTAGTTACAAGGTTAGGTTGGAAAAGCCTGGTTTGTTCTCCTTAGAACAAAGGAGATCGAGAGGAGATTTAATGGAAATGTACAAGATTATAGCAGGCTTAGATATGTTAGACAAGGAAAAACAGTTCCCATTAACAAATGGTACAAGGACTAGGGGACACAGATTGAAGGTTTTGGGCAAGAGCTACAGGGGAAAAATGAGGAAGAACTTTTTTATGCAGCCTGTGGTAATGACCAGGAACTTGCTGCCCACCAAGGATGGTGGAAGTGGAGACAATCAATGACTTCAAAAGGAAATTGAATGGCCACTTGAAGGAAATAGACTTGCAGAGCTACGTGGATTGAGCAGGGGAGTGGGACTTACTGGAGAGCTGGAAATGGACTTGATGGCTGAATGGCTTCCTTCTGTGCTGTAAATGACTCTATAACTATTCTTTGATTCTATGCCTGCAAGTCTTCTGCCAGTGCCATTCCTGAACCAACCACTAGATGGTACTCAACAGCAGTACAATTGGCTCACTGAATTTTTTTGTTCCCTCCTGCCTCCAGGAAGTAACTCTCTTCCACTTGCTGTGCCATTGTTGGCTACATATAGTAACAACACTATTCCCCCCAAAGTGTAGATGTTTGAGTAATTCCCCCATCCATCATGCCTGCTGTAAGTTATTGGGATTGATTTTTATTATCTATCATCCACTCACTGTATTTGGCTGGTGAAATAACCCTGCTTTTATTGGGAAGCGTTGCTGTAGTTTTGGTCATTAGTTCCATTTGCTGTAGTTCATAGGGACTCTTTTTAAATAGATTCTGTAGACTGTTTGCTGTAGAACGTTGTTTAAACAGACTCCATTTGCTGAGTAAATAGCATTTGTTTGCTGTAAAATGGACAATTTGCTATAAGTTCTTCCATAAGTCCCACCCCATCTCTAACTCATTGGCTGGCTCTGAATCATCAATAAGCAGTCTGAACATGTTAGACTTCTGAGCATGTGATCTAGTGATTGATTGAATAGCAGGACAGGAAGTTGTTGGTGCCTTTCTGTATTCCCTAGTTCCTGAAGAAAAGTTCTTCCAATGTTGCAATAAGTAAACTGTGGACTGTAATTCAATTTACTGCCATCAGTCTGTTCTACCATTCTTAGTCTGGTATAATACTAGTGTTCTCTCACAATGGTGTCAGTAGAACACTTTTCCAGTACTAAATTCTATAATATTTACAAAGCACACTAGTGACACCTATGGGCAAAACAATGTTCCAGCATCAATTTTCTCTGCATTTTTTAATGGTAGACATTTTTGAGCTCACTATCCATCCTCATACATTTATTGAATAGGTCACAGAATTGGTTCAATATTTTGCTCAGCATAAGGATTTCCAAAAGTTTAAAAATGTGAACTACGAGGAAAGGTTAAAGAAAATTAAGCTTTTCAGTTTAGAGAGAAGATAGTTAAAGGAACAACTGGATCAAGGTATGTAAAGTATTAAACGGTAGAGATAAGGTGAACCCAGAATCTTACTTAATAGTAAAACAGGTCAGTGAGACCAGAGGACATTAAATGAGTGACAAATTTAAAAACGAAGTTAGAAAAACATTTCCTTATTTGTAAGATGATAAATAAAGATCAAATATAAGGGTATGATATGATAAATTAGAATTTTTAGAACATTAGAACATTACAGCGCAGTACAGGCCCTTCGGCCCTCGATGTTGCGCCGACCTGTGAAACCATCTGACCTACACTATTCCATTTTCATCCATATGTCTATCCAATGACCACTTAAATGCCCTTAAAGTTGGCGAGTCTACTACTGTTGCAGGCAGGGCGTTCCACGCCCCTACTACTCTCTGAGTAAAGAAACTACCTCTGACATCTGTCCTATATCTATCACCCCTCAACTTAAAGCTATGTCCCCTCGTGTTTGCCATCACCATCCGAGGAAAAAGACTCTCACTATCCACCCTATCTAACCTTCTGATTATCTTATATGTCTCTATTAAGTCACCTCTCATCCTCCTTCTCTCCAACGAAAACAACCTCAAGTCCCTCAGCATTTCCTCGTAAGACCTTCCCTCCATACCAGGCAACATCCTAGTAAATCTCCTCTGCACCCTTTCCATAGCTTCCACATCCTTCCTATAATGCGGTGACCAGAACTGCACGCAATACTCCAGGTGCGGTCTCACCAGAGTTTTGTACAGCTGTAGCATGACCTCGTAGCTCCGAAACTCGATCCCCCTACTAATAAAAGCTAACACACCATATGCCTTCTTAACAGCCCTATTAACCTGGGTAGCAACCTTCAGGGATTTATGCACCTGGACACCAAGATCTCTCTGTTCATCTACACTACCAAGAATCTTCCCATTAGCCCAGTACTCTGCATTCCTGTTACTCCTTCCAAAGTGAATCACCTCGCACTTTTCCGCATTAAACTCCATTTGCCATCTCTCAGCCCAGCTCTGCAGCCTATCTATGTCCCTCTGTACCCTACAACATCCTTCGGCACTATCCACAACTCCACCGACCTTAGTGTCATCCGCAAATTTACTAACCCACCCTTCTACACCCTCTTCCAGGTCATTTATAAAAATGACAAACAGCAGTGGCCCCAAAACAGATCCTTGCAGTACACCACTAGTAACTAAACTCCAGGATGAACATTTACCATCAACCACCACCCTCTGTCTTCTTTCAGCTAGCCAATTTCTGATCCAAAGCTCTAAATCACCTTCAACCCCATACTTCCATATTTTCTGCAATAGCCTACCGTGGGGAACCTTATCAAACGCCTTACTGAAATCCATATACACCACATCCACTGCTTTACCCTCATCCACCTGTTTGGTCACCTTCTCGAAAAACTCAATAAGGTTTGTGAGGCACGACCTACCTTTCACAAAACCGTGCTGACTATCGCAAATGAACTTATTCTTTTCAAGATGATTATATATCCTGTCTCCTTTAACCTTTTCCAACATTTTACCCACAACCGAAGTAAGGCTCACAGGTCTATAATTACCAGGGCTGTCTCTACTCCCCTTCTTGAACAAGGGGACAACATTTGCTAAACAATAAATGTTCGTAGTAACCTACCAGGGATGGTGCATGCTGGGATTGGGGAGCTGCAATATAAGGGGAATGAACGTCAATGGGACAAATGACCTTACCTGATCCTTGGCATTGCCTATTTTCCTATTCTCAACCTGTATTCTAACAGGTTAAGAGAAGTGCCAAACTGCTCAGGGGTCTTGGAATTTTAACTTAAATAGCCTTCCAAATGACCTAGGCAGAACTCATCAATTTAAAGTCCTTGAAAGTACTTTTGACTTGTGCAATAGTAGAACAGGTGATGGTGAATCAACACCCCCGTCTACATCTCTCTTGATTTTTTCTTCAACTGAAGTCAAAATCATTCCCCTGCCCTTTTTCTCAAAACTTCCATCTTTCCTCATGCAAAACCACAACAAAAAAATATATATTTTTTTTTACCTTTCACTGTTACTTACTATTGTGCAGCCAGCTTGTGAATGTCAACGTACAGTTCTGGACATCAAATGGGAAGTTGTAGATGTCCAGGCTACAGGCGGTGACGACCTGGATGGGCTTGTAGTTCTGCACTCGGCCTTCATAGTCAACGTAAACGTATGGGATATCAGGTGACTTACCTACGTCGACACTGAGAGAAAGCACATCTTTAATCATACTACCACAAGGAATAGTTGAGGTGAATAGTGTAGCTGCATTTAAGGGAAGATAGATAAACACATGAGGGAGAAAGGAATAGAAGGACATGCTGATAGTTTGAGATGAAGTAGGGTGGGAGGAGGCTCATGTGGAGCATAAACACCAACATAGACCCATGGACCAGTTGGGTCAAATGGCCTGTTTCTGTGCTGCAAACTCGATGAACCTCTATGTAATAATAAAGAAATTCTCATGTTAAGTGTGAGAATTTAGAGACATTCCGCTAAACACTGGCAATTGGTTAGATCCAAGCTGAAGTTAGTGGGTCCACAGGGTCAAGATGCAAAATGTAAAGTTGTTTAAAACCATTATTAATTCTTGTTACTTGTCCTTATATTTATCAGTCAATGCTGAATTAATTATTAATATTCTTAAGACTATAACACAAGAAGACCAACTGGTATTGGTGAGTTCAAAGAATATTGTTGTAAATGTTACAAAGTTTATGACAAGAGTACAGAACTGTGATGTACTGTTTCCCAGCTGTGAAATCAGGTGAAGTATGCTGGGTGTAGCCTTTCATTTCAATTCAACTTGGTTACTAGCTGCGAGAAGGTACATGAGAAAAGCTTAGGTTCATCTGCTGACCAATTTTATTCCATTCTTTAATTCCATGCATCTCTACCCAAGAATGGCAATGGCAAGTGAGAATTCACTTTACAACAACCTGCATTTATATAACATGACAAAATGTCCCAAGGCACTTCACAGGAGCGATTAACAGACAAAATTTGATACTGAGCCACGTGAGATATTAGGACAGGTGATTGAAAGCTTGGTCAAAGAGGTAGATTTCAAGAAATGTCTTAAAGGAAGAGGAAAATGTCAAGATGCAAAGAGGTTTAGGGAGGGAATTCCAGAGCTTAGGGCCTAGGTGGCTGCCAATTGAGGAACAAAGGAAATTGGGCTCACACAAGAGGACAGAATTGGAGGGATGCAGAGTTCACGGAGGGTTGCAGTGCTGGATTTTACAGAGATGTTTCTGTGTCCCAACCCTTTTATGTCCAGCTGCTATACTAAGCACCCTGCCTGCTTATCTCTTTTTGGAAATTATGTTTGGAAAATTATGCAAAGTCTATATTCTAAGACCCTGATTCCTTGATATCAGTCTAGTTGCCACCAAAACCTGGTGGAGGGATGGGGGTATGAAATCATTGCACAAATTCAGAGATAAAAAATCTTTAATATTGTCAATAACTATTGACCTCAGAGCATAAGATGAGAGGTGAGAGGAAAATTGAACCTGTTTGAAAAGAAAGTCAGACTTGTTGGCAACTAGAGTTTAGAAACTTCTAGAGAATGTATTCAAAAATGTCTATCTGTGCCAGAAGTGTCCTGGTACCAAACCTAGGTAGAAGCTGTTTTCTTTTTCTACACTATTACTATTAATGATAAGATTACTTACAATTCATTTATTAATATATCTGGCACCCATATGTTTGCAGTGGGAATCGATATCTGCTTGATGTCATCAAAGTCCTGGGGATCCCACATCAAGAATTCATCAGTCCAAATCTGAAAGAGGTTGGTGAAACTGTTACTCAGAGTTTGTGCAGAGTTCCACATAAATAGTCCATCTACATATTAGTGAGTGGTTGGATTAGATTTTTATGAGATGTAGACCCCAATATTCAGGTAATTTGAATATATATATATATAGTAAAAATGTCCAAGCGATGTGAATATTCAATTTTTAAAAAAGAGCAGGTGTTCATTTGGGCTCCCTAAACCGATATTAGGTAAAAGCAATTCCAGTGAGGCTTGGCTTAGCCTGAATATTAAACCTGTGTGATTGGTGTTGACGCTGTGCCTTCAAAAGGAAGCTGGACCAGCTCCTGACTGGGGAAGAGATTGCATCATATGGAAGCTGTGTCTTTATAGATAACACTTTGTCCAGGTGATCTCCTGAACTGGTTTTGATTGCCTGATTGAGTTGGAGAGGAATTCTCAAACTTGATGGACTGCTGGTCCTTTCCTGCCTGTTAGTTTTGTATGTTCATATGAACTGGTAGTAATCTCCCTGCTGGGCCAGAAAATTGTGGGCTCAAGAATTTAAGTATACGACCTAAGCTGATACTCCAGTGTCTCAGGGTAGGCTAAGAAACAGAGAAATGCAATGGAAAGATGGGAGGGCTATTACCAAATGGGTGGAAGAGCATTTGTGAGCTGAACCTACTTTGTGACATGTTTTATGTAGCAGGGTTTGATGCATTGGTACATGAGGAGGAAGTATATAATGCTGCTAATCAGGCACAAGGAAATGTTTTCGTCAAAGGAATGTAATCCTGACTCTAAACAAGTTTCTATTTACCATTTCTTTATGTTTTAGATTGTGTGGGTGATTGGGGCATTTTTGTTCAATCGAGCTGCACATTCTTACCTGTCGGTACCAGATGTAGGTGGTTAGAACTTGATTTTTCTCATCCTGAAATTAGACAAATCACTTAGTTAACCAAAAATACATTCTCAGTTATAAATAAGGAGGCAGTGGTCCATTCATATTGGAGGGGCATATTGCTCCAACAATGTGTTCTACCCAGATTAGTGGTGTTTTATGTGTATGTGTTTGAGACTCGGTTTGAACATGGAAATAGGAGACCATTCAGCCCTTCGAGCCTGTTCCTCCATTCAGTTATATCATGGCTGATCTGTATCTCAAATCAATTTATCTGCCTTTGATCATGTCTTTAATCGAACAAAGATCAATTGACCTCAGTTTTGAAGGTCTCAATTATCTTAGCATTCACAGTGTTTTGGAAGGGAGCGTTCCAGAGTACCACTACTCTTTGTGTGAAGAAGTGCTTCCTGATATCACCTCTGAATGACCAAGCTCTAATTTTATGATTGTCCTGCTCTCTTGTTCTGGTCTCCCCTACCAGATGAAATAGTTTCACTTTATCTACTCTATCGAATCCTTTTATCATTTTAAATACGTTGATCAGATCAGCCCTCAATCTCCAATATTCCAGGGAATACAAATGAACTTTATATGCAACCTGTCCTACTTAACCCATGGTATCATTCTGGTGAATTTGAGCTGCACCTTCTCCAAGGCTAATATATCTGTCCTGAGGCGCAGTGCACACAACTGAACACAGTATTTCAGATGGATCCAGCCAAGGCTCGACACAACTGAAGCATAACCTCCTCCCCTTTGTAATCCAGCCCAGGTGGAATAAAAGTCAACACTTCATTTTCTCTTTGAATTGTTTTTGTACCTGTGACTTTAATGATTGCAGTAATAGTAATGATGAAAAATCACTTCTTTTATAATATCTAGGTGCATGTGCTCAACGTGTTGACTCTCCATTTCCCATTCAGGAATTTACTAAAGTGCCTCTCAGCAGCCAGGTGCACACCAAAGGCCTTACTGTGATTGTATTTCCAATCTCAGGAATGTGGGCAT
The DNA here is from genome assembly GCF_036365525.1 of Heterodontus francisci. NCBI lineage: Eukaryota > Metazoa > Chordata > Chondrichthyes > Heterodontiformes > Heterodontidae > Heterodontus > Heterodontus francisci. The sequence continues at coordinate 75,728,604 of NC_090392.1, read as the reverse complement.
TTCTGGGACGTCCTGCATTTATTGCCCATCCCTAGTTAGAACTCAGCAGCTTGCTAGGGCAGTTAAGAGTCAACTGAATTGGGTGGAACTGGAATGACATGCAGGCCAGACCAGCTAACCACATAAAGTTTCCTTTCCGAAGGAACGTCAGTGAACCAGGTGGGTTTTTGCAACAAGCTTTTAAATTTACAGATTTTTAAAACTGAATTCCAATTCTTAAACTGCCCTGATTGGGGTGGGGGTGTGGGGTAAATTTGAACTTAGTCTCTGGATTATAAATCCGGTAACTTAATCACTACACTACCATACCCTTTCAAGTAAGCAAGGAAAATCAACTTCCTTGGGGTTCTCATTGACCAGAAACTTAACTGGATCAGCCATGTAAATTCTGTGGCTACAAGAGAAGGTCAGAGGCTGGGAATTCTGCAGCATGTAACTCACCACCTGACTCCCCAAAGCCTGTCCACCATCTACAAGCAACAAGTCAGGGGTGTGATGGAATACACTCCACTTGCCTGGATGAGTGCAGTTCCAACAGCACTCAAGAATCTCGACACCATTCAAGACAAAGCAGTCCATTTGATTGGCACCCCATCCACCACCTTAAACACTCACTCCCTCCACCACTGACGCACAGTGGCAGCAGTGTGTACCATAAACAAGATGCACTGCAACAACTCGTCAAGGCTCCTTCGACAGCACCTTACAAACCTGCGACCTCTACCACTTAGAAGGACAAGGGCAGAAGACACATGGGAACACCACCATTTGCAAGTTCCCCTCCAAGCGACACACCATTCCAACTTGGAACTATATCGCCGTTCCTTCACTGTCGCTGGGTCAGAATCCTGGAACTCTCTTCCTAACAGCACTGTGGGTGTACCTACACCCCAAAGAATGGGTTTAAGAAGGCAGCTCACCACCACCTTCTCAAGGACAATTAGGATGGGCAACAAATGCTGTCTTTGCCAGCAATGTTTACATCCCATGAAAGAATAAAAAAAATGCTGAAATGAAACATAATAAAAGTGAGGGACCACTTTGGGTCTTTTTCAAAAGTCAATTTAGAAATTGTTAACATTTAGACAGTATCACGATAAAGAGTGTAGATAGGTCGAGAGTACATACCACATTTAGGATTGCATAAACCATTACATCAATTGCCACTGTTGTTGTTTTCCTCCAGTCCCGTACTGGCCGAACTCCCTTGGAATAATTGGCCATGAGGTAGTTGGAAAGCTGGAGTAAACCTGGTCTTGGGCTCACTGTTCGGTTTCCACCTCTCCGGCCTGGAAAAATAATTGCTGGCTCTCTTATTTGTAGGGGTATTATAAAAGAAAGAAAGAACTTGCACAGGGGAAAAGAAATTGCAGAATTATGGGGAAAGAGCTGGGGAATGAAACTAACTGGATTGCTCTTCGAAAGAGCTGGAGCAGATTCAATGGGCCGAATGGCCTCCTTCTTTGCTGTACTATTCTATGACTGTATGATTTATATAATGCCTTTCCTGGTCTGAGGCTGTCTAAAAGTGCTTTACAGTCAATGAAGTACTTTTTTGAAGTGTAGTCTCTGTTGTAATGCAGGAAATGTGGCAGGCAATTTGCACACAGCAAGCTCCCACAAACAGCAATGCGATAATGACAAGATAATCTGTTTTAGTGTTGTTGGTTGAGGGATGAGTAATTACATGGATTTAAACGTATGACTTTAAATATATGATTACTCAAAACCTGAGACCATAGAATGAGACAGCACAGAATGAGGCCATTCGGTGTATCATGCCCCTACTGACTCTTTGAAAAAGCTATCTAATTAATCCCACTCCCCTGATCTTCCCCATAGCCCCGTAATTTTATTCCCTCCCAGTATTTATCCAATTCCCTTTTGAATGCTCCTGTTGCATGATTATCTACCACAAACACTCTCAAACTCACCTTCATTTCTTGCCCTGTCTATGACAATATCATTGGGGCAGTCATGTGCGCTGTTTTGAGGGTATTTGTTTGTCCAATGTTGTAGGAGTGTCTAACCTATATTGAGCACTTGACGCTGAGATTGGTGCAAAAAGTAGCTAAACTTTCAATTCATTCAGCGTGGCCAGCACAACAATCCCTAACAATTTAAGATTAAGAATGCTATGTGTAAACATGGTGGGGTTAGATAAATGTCTGTAATGAATCATTGTGATGTCTATTTACATTTCATTAGTTAATGACAGTCCATAAATACACTTACAAATGGTCAGGACCTCAGCAGACAGGATCTTAACCTCCACACATTATTTTTAGATCAAGATTGCTTAAAGCAGCAGCAAAGAAAAACATCGCATCAGTGTGAAATCTTGCAATATTGGAATAAATGACTTTAAAGTGCAGTAGGAGTTTGACTCCCAGTGGAATCATAAACAAACAGAGGGGGAAAAAAACTTAAAAACAACATTTTTAGGATAGATCCTCTATTAGCCACCCAAGAAAAGTCTATCAGAAACATAGACTGAGAAATAGCAAAAGAAGCTTTTCCTTAACACAATAGCATAATAGTTACTGGACTAGTAATCCAGAGTCATAGAGTTATACAGCACAGAAACGCCCTTCGGCCATCAGCCACCTACTTATTCTAATCCCGTTTTCCAGCACTTGGCCCATAGCCTTGTATTCTATGGCGTTTCAAGTGCTCATCTAAATACTTCTTAAATGTTGTGAGGGTTCCTGCCTCTACCACCTCTTCAGGCAGTGTGTTCCAGATTCCAACCACCCTCTGGGTGAGAAAATGTTTCCTCAAATTCCCTCTAAACCTCCTGCCCCTTACCTTAAATCTATGCCCCCTGGTTATTGACCCTCCGCTAAGGGAAAAAGTTTCTTGCTATCTATCCTATCAATGCCCCTCATAATTTTGTATACCTCAATCAGGTCCCCCCTCAGCCTTCTCTGCTCCGAGGGAAACAACCCTAGCCTATCCAGTCTCTCTTCATAGCTAAAATGCTCCAGCCAAGGCAACATCCTGGTGAATCTCCTCTGCACCCTCTCCAGTGCAATCACATCCTTCCTATAGTGTGGTGCCCAGAACTGTACACAGTACTCCAGCTGTGGCCTAACTTGCGTTTTATATAGCTCCATCATAACCTCCCTGCTCTTATATTCTATGCCTCGGCTAATAAAGGCAAGTGTCCCATATGCCTTCCTAACCACCTTATCTACCTGTGCTGCTGCCTTCAGTGATCTATGGACAAGTACACAAAGGTCCCTCTGACCCTCTGTACTTCCTAGGGTCCTACTGTCCATTGTATATTCTCTTGCCTTGTTAGTCCTCCCAAAATGCATCACCTTAAGAGGCTTGGACGAATGATCTAGAGACATAAGTTCAAATCCCACCACAGCAACTGGGGAATGTAAATTCAGTTAATTAAATAAATCTGGAATAAGAAGCTAGTATCAGTAATGGTGACCATGAAACTACTGGATTTCTGCAAAAACCCATTAGGTTTGCTATTGTCCTTGAGAGAAGGAAATCTGCTGTCCTTACCTGGTCTGTCCTACATGTGACTCCAGACCCACAGCAAAGTGGTTGACTCTTAACTGCCTCCAAAATCTTCTAAAGGGTAATTAGGAATGAACAATAAACACTGGCCTTGGTAATGACCACATCCCATGAATGAATGAAAAAAAATTAATAGTTTTCTTTCCTACATTTACCTTTGCTCTTCTTCTTTCTTGGAGGGGCTGATATCACTGGGGCACAGCTATAAGGGCACTGGGTGCCCTCCAGTACCACACTCAATAAGCATTCGTCAAATGTGAACCCAGTGAGGGCAGGTTGAATGAGGGGAGGTGGCACAGCTGAGCCCGATCTTATCCTTACTCAATTTGCACACATGGCGGCTAATTTTAGCTTTGTGCATTGCAAGCAAAAACTGGGAGAGATGTATAATGGACAGGCAATCCAACATTGTCCATTTCACATCATAAGCAACCCACAAAATTACCCCCATGGGAGCGAGGAGTGAGATTAGTCTTCAGGACCACAAAATGGACAATAGAGAATTGGGATTCTGCTTTACACCACATCCCACCCTCCACTCCCCCCCACCCCACCCCAATCCCAGCCCTGCAATTTTCTTTCTCTTTGAAATTCATGGAAAAGAAAGTTGTACAGGGTTTAAGACGAGCTGGCAATTCAGTATTACCTGTTGTGCACTGCCATCGATGACCAAACCTCCCGCCCTCACCTGGTCCCACCTTCCCCCCCACCCCCCATGGACTTTGCGCGCACAAGCTCTCTGTCAGGCTGCCCAGTGGTATCTAGCACCATGTTGCAAAGCATGCTGCAGTTCAACTCCCAGTAGGTCAACACATTGCCTAGAGCATGAAGATCACCCTATCCAACATGGAACGTGTGGTCAGCTCCATTAATACCTCAGTGTTGGGGTCAATGGGTAATGATAATGGGTGTGAACGTTGGTCAATTCTTCTCTATCTAGCCTCAGGGTAGTTACCTACGTCCTAGCTAATATCAGCTATTCCATCGAACATAGATGAACCTTGATCTGCCATTCCACACTATCAACAGGGGAGCCTTTGGAAGTCTAGTTGATTGGATTACCTTCCTTGTTATCTATTTATCATTACTGAAGTGATATTGCAGTAATGTTCATGTTCCAAATGGATCAGTGGTTTTTGGAAGAAAGAAACTGTCTAGAAATTGATAGCTTCAGAAACAAATCCTTCAACATTAAACCCCATAGGAAAAATAAATTCAGTTGAACATCAATTTACTTTTACATTGATATATTGTATCGACATCCAATATTGCAGTAAATTGCCAAACATACCTTAGAGGCAGCGATTGGCTGTCAGTTTTATTTATTGGAAAGGAGACATATTAATACCTCAGGAGGGAGGTGAGCAGAAGAACCATGCCAGGCTTTGTGGGGCAATTCAAAGTACAATGACCACCATTTTATCAATTGCCATTAGTGAGCCGTCTAACCTTTTCAAATGGTTTTACCCAAGTTTCTTATTCATTGTCGAGCCGGCCCATGCTAATTGGCTGCCATCTTCAGTCACAACTGCTGGATAAACTCTAAAACTAAAATCCACATGAATCTCAAGTGATTTAATATATACTGAGGACCGATTCCAAGACCTTTACCTGATCTCACATTCATCTATTGCTTATAAATCACTTGCAATCCTCCATACGGTATTGGAAAAATGTATCAAGCACATACTAGCTAGGTGTCAGCCGTGGTTTAGTTGATAGCACTGTTGCCTCTGAATGTTATGGGTTCGAGGCTCACTTCAGAGACTTTAGTACAAAATCTGTCATTGAGGGAGGTGCTGTCTTTGGATGAGATGTTAAACTGAAGCCCTGTCTGCCGTCTCAGGTGAGCATAATAGATTCCATAGCACCTTTCCAAAAAAAGAGCAATGGAGTGCTTCCCTGTGTCCTCACCAACATTTACCCTGAAACCAACACCATTAAAAACAGATAATCTGGCCAGGATCACATTACTGTTTGTGGGATCTTATTGTGCACAAATTGGCTACCAGGTTTCTTACATCGCAACGGTGACTGCACTTAAAAAAAAAAGTACTTAATTGGCTGTAGAACACAATGGACCTTCTGAGGTTCTTAAAGATTCTATATAAATGCAAGTTTCTTTTTTAAAGAGGCATACCAGATCCTCAATGCATGCATTTGCAATGTTATATAATGTACCAGAAAGTGTGTAAACCACACGCACATTTTCCTGTGCATTAGATGTTGTTGCAGCTTTGCAGTTACTGACTTGTACCCATTATTCAGTGTTTAATTGCCAAATTCAATGAGTCAGTAAGGTGCCAATACTCTGGGTCTTCACTATTGCTGCTCTGTAATTACGAGGAACACAATGCCCCTTTCTTGCAAGAAAACACTTGCTCCGTCCATTCCAAGATTGAGAATTCAGTGTAGGGAATAATGGGCCAAAATCACCAATTCTACCAAACTGTAGCTTCCTGTGCTGGCACACTAGACCCCAACTGTTAGAACATAGAGGAGCACTGACCTCCTAGTGAATCCATCCATTACTCTTGTCTTGCATGCATTTGTCCAGAATCCTTTCATTTTTCATTCTGTTCTATTCTGACCACACCAAGGTTTAAGAGCATTCGGGAAAAATGCATTGCGGTAATTCGTGCATAGCGCGCACTGCAGATTATTATTTTTACTTACACCAGCGATGAAGAAATATCTTGAAAATACAACAAAATATCTGGGCTACTTTAAGGACGATTTACCTGGATACTCAGTGAATGTCATGGAGGTAACTGCCAAGACTGACTGGCTTATTTATGGAGGAGCCATGATTGTCCTGACAGAAAGGGACAGCAATGTACCATTTGCAGACTTATATTGTCATGCCTTCTTTCGTTAACTCTACCTGATGGCCAATCATGAGAGCAATGTCTATTTAAATTTTAGATCCCGCAGTGGAGTTCGAGTACATCACATGGCAGTTGATATTAGTTTACATTAACCAATATAATACTCTATCAGGATCAGCATGGCAATAATTCATATTTATGTAGGGCATGGCCTGTGAAAGAAATTTTTCAGAGTACTTAATAATCTGGATACCAAGTAGGATAAGGATGGAATTTAAAGGGGCAGCTGTTTATGTATGATTTCAAAGGAATAATAAAGATTGACCTACCTTCAGAAAGCAGCAAAGCTGTGAGAAGCAATGCAGCAGTTGCACAGAATGAATAGAAGCTCATGTTGCCTTTTCTTCCTCCTCTGGACAATGTTAACCAGCGACTTTCTAAGGCAATAGCCAGATGCCTCTGTGGAGCAGTGCGTTGCGGGTGGACCTACCACTCTCTGAGACTGTCAAAGCCTTGTGATCTTCTCTCTCCATTAAAACTGAGTTCAACTCAAATATGCTGGTGACTTTTTTTTGCCTGGCCTCCCCTCGTGTTTTGGCAACTTATGATGATTAATTGGTCACGTAATCAGATGTGAAGGAAAGATCTGCATCGGGTTTCAGCCAGTGTTGCTGTCTGATGTCATTCCTGTGGTCTGACTCTACTGTACAGCCTCGAGAGCACTGGTGATTTCTGTAACAACAACGAGCTCACAACACAAGAACCAAATCAGAAATCACAGTCAAATAAAACTAGTAGTAGACAGACATAAAAACAGATGGCCAAGTGATGGAGAAGTGACATTTAATGTGCTCTGGTTTAATCAAAGTGGTAATTTCTGTGGCTAATAATTCTTTACTACTCTATGGTAGGATGTTTAAATATTGAGAATTTCATTAATTTGTAGAATTTTTTATATTGGACAGTTTATTTTTATTCGTTTCATGGAGTGTGGGCGTTGCTGGCAAGGCCATGATTTCTTGCCCATCCCCAATTGTCCCAGAGAAAGTGGTGGTGAGCTGCCTTCTTGAACTGCTGCAGTCCATCTGGTGTGGGTACACCCACAATGCTGTTAGGGAGGGAGTTCCAGGATTTTGATCCAGCAACAGTGAAGGAACAGCAATTTATTTCCATGTCAGGATGGTGTGTGGCTTGGAGGGGAACGTCCTTCTAAGTGGAAGAGATCGTGGGTTTGGAAGGTGCTGTCAAAGGAGGTGTGGTGGGTTGCTGCAGTGCATCTTGTAGATGGTACACATTGCTGCCACTGTGCATCGGTGGTGGAGGGAGTGCATGTTTGTGGATGGGGTGCCAATCAAGCGGGCTGCTTTGTCCTGGATGGTGTTGAGCTTCTTGAGTGTTGTTGGAGCTGCACCCATCCAGGCAAGTGGAGAGTATTCCATCACAATCCTGACTTGTGCCTTGTAGATGGTGGACATGCTTTGGGGAGTCAGGAGGTGGGTTACTCACCACAGAATTCCCAGCCTCTGACCTGCTCTTGTAGCCACAATATTCATGTGGCTGTCCAGTTCAGTTTCTGGTCAATGGTAATCCCCAGGATGTTGATAGTGGGGGATTCAGCGATGATAATGCCATTGAATGTCAAGGGGAGATGGTTAGATTCTCTCTTGTTGGAGATGGTCATTGCCTGGTGCTTGTGTGGCATGAATGTAATTTTCCACATATCAGCCCAAGCCTGAATGTTGTCCAGGTCTTGCTGCATATCGACATGGCCTGCTTCAGTACTTGAGAAGTTGCGAAAGGTACTGAACATTGTACAATCATCAGCGAACATCCCCACTTCTGATGGAGGGAATGGCATTGATGAAGAAGCTGAAGATGGTTGGGCCCAGGACACTACCCTGAGGAACTCCTGCAGCAATGTCCTGGGCTGAGATGGTTGGCCTCCAACAACCATAGCCAGCTTCCTTTGTGCTAGGTCTGACTCCAACCATTGGAGAGTTTTCACCCTGATTCTGATTGACTTCAGTTTGTCTAGGACTCCTTGACGTCACACTTGGTCAAATGCTGCCTTGATATCAAGGGCAATCAATCTCACCTCACCTCTTGAGTTCAGTTCTTTTGTCCATATTTGGACCAAGGCTGTAATGAGGTCAGGAGCAGAGTGGCACTGGTGGATCCAAACAGAGCCTCAGTAAGCAGGTTGTTGCTGTTTAAGTGCCGCTTGATAGCACTGTTGACAACACCTTCCATCACTTTACTGAATATTGAGAGTAGATTGATAACGCGGGAATTCATCTGATTGGATTTGTCCTGCTTTTTGTGTACAGGACATACCTGAGCAGTTTCCTATATTGTCGGGTGGATGCCAGCGTGGTAGCTGTACTGGAACGACTTAGCTAGGGGTGCAGCTAGTTCTGCAGCACAAGTCTTCAGTAATACAGCCAGGATGTTGTCAAGGCCCATAGTCTTTGCAGTATCCAGTGCCTTCAGCCGTTTCTTAATATCACATGGAGTGAATTGATTAGGTAGTAAACAAGGAGGCAGCAATTCACAATAATTAAGGTTGCAGTTTTATATTTGCAGATGCTGAGGGGAGAAGTGGGAACTAATGCATGGGCTTAAATGTGTCAATGTTGCCCAAGTGACCTCCAGCCTCTCCCCCACCTGTTGCCCTGATATTCCACTGATGTGGCACTTTTTGCTTTAAACCAATTTCATCTTCTCGTCAACATTTTACAAGAAATTTTGCAGCATTGGCAACAGAGAAATAGTTTATATTTCTTCCCAGTTCTTCGGGAGCAGGGTGGAACGAGGAAGAGGGGGAGTAGTTTGTTAGAAAGGTGGGGAGAGGGCAAGAAGACAAAAGAGAGGATTAATCCGATAGTCCAGCAGCTTACTAATGGTGCTAATGGGTCGGCCTGTCTATCTTCATAGCTGGCTTCTCTCAATAATGTAATAAAAAGGAGCCATTTAGCATCAAGTTTCATGCAGAGAGTTGAAAATGCAATGATGTGTGTGTATCCGGCTGTGCCCTGCACTTGATATTTTCCCGAAGGAATCTCAGCCCTCAAGGATGGAAGCAATCAAGTCTACCAGTAATCAGGTCAAATGACTTACAGAAAATTTACTAAGCAGATCAGCTGTAACCGAATCTTATTAAAGTCACCAGAAATAAGATCAGTTTCTTGATGAATTACTGTCAGCACCAAGATTCATAGACTTACAAAATACCACTTTAAAAAAAAAATTAATTTAATTTGTTCCAAAGTGACTGTGAGATTTTTCATTATCAATAACACAGAGAACACTATGATACTAATAGCAGATTTAATATCATTTAAGTGAGTTATTAAAACATTTTTTTTTCAATCCCTGGCGTCATATTTTAACCTCCTGGCTCCTAAGCTGTAACAGGATTGCTGTCAGCTCAGGAGTAAGGTATTCATTTTCCACTTTTTTGCCATCTCCCCTTTTCCTTTCCTTACCAAGCCATCAAGAAATATGTTGGGGAAGGGGAGGGGGTGACTTTCATCTGCCACCTGCCTGATTCTTGCCTGAAAAATGGTCTGACAACAGTTGAAGGTTTTGGGGAATGCACAGTTCGGCTGCTCCATTGGTGCCAAAGGTCTTGCCTCATGTAATTTTCAGGCAGCCTACTTAAAATTGATGAACCGGTGTCCTGCAATAGTTGTAGGACCCCGCCTGTAATTTTCAGGTACAAGTGGTGGAATGAGTCAGTTACAACCAGCCAGACTATAACCATAAGGGCACCAGATGGGTTTATTCTGATGATATCAAAACACCCTAGCAGGTTACAGCAGAGAAGCCCAGTCAGCCTTTCACACACATGGCAATTCATTTTTTTTAAAAGTGTCACCTTTAGCTCAGTGGGTCGCACTCTTGCCTCTTCGTCAGAAGGTTTTGGGATCAGGCCCCAACTCAAGAGACTTCAGTACAAATCTAGGCTGAGACTCTCAGTGCTGCACTGTTAAGGAGCCATCTTTCAGATGCAATGTTAAGCTAATGCCCTGTCTAAGACAAGCAGGGGAATTCGTCTGGTTGATATTCAGCTGTAGCTCAGTTGATTGCATTCTCGCCCCTAAGACAGAGGTGGCCCTGTTTGCTCCCTCAAGTGCATGTAAAAGATCCCGTTGCAGTTTTCCGATGAAGGTCAGGAGAGTTCTTCCCCCTGTGACCTGGCCAATATTTATCCCTCAATCAACATCACATAAAGAGCTTATCTGGTCATTATTACATTGCTGTTTGTGGGAACTTGCTGTGTGCAAATTGGTTGCTGCGTTTCCTACATTACAACAGTGACTACACTCCAAAAGTACTTTATTGGTTATAAGGTGCTTTGGGAGGTCCTGAGATTGTGAAAGGCACTATATAAATGCAACTCTTTTTTTTTCCCCCTACCCACATGACTAAAAGCCCTTCATCACCACTGCTGTTTGAGGGACCTTGTTGTGCACAACTTGACTGTTGTGTTTCCCTACATTAAAATAGAACACTTCAAAAGTATTTCATTGGCTGTAAAGCACTTTGGGATTTCCTCATTTGATGAAAGGTGCTATAGAATTGCAAGTCTTTCTTTACTGTATAGAGCCAGACTTGTGGATGCATGTTCCCATCCAATACCCTGGTATAACATTCCATAAGGTCAGAATTCTCACGTGGATTCTCAAGTGGAATGCTCACAATTTCCCAACATACATGGCTGATGAATGAGCCTCCCAACCAATAGTGAGGTCATGAAAGGCACTGTATAAACACCAGTCCTTTCTTCTTTGTTTTTCAAGTATTTATTCACCTCTCTTTGATAATCTTTTATGCATTCAGTTTGCACCATTGTTTCAGATATTCCATGCCCTAAACAACACTGCACTGAAAAACAATTCTTTCTGATCTTAAATGCCCTCCAGTTAATGACTCACTGAGCAGTGGAAATTGTATTTTTTTAAATTCATTCATGTGATTTGGGCATCACTGGCTAAACCTGCATTTATTGCCCATCTCTAATTGCCCTTGAGAAGGTGGTGGTGAACTGCCTTCTTGAACCGCTGCAGTCCATGTGGGGTAGCTACAACCACAGTGCTGTTAGGAAGGGAGTTCCAGGATTTTGACCCAGCGACAGTGAAGGAACGGCGATATATTTCCAAGTCAGGATTACACAGATGTGTGGCTTGGAGGGGAACTTGCAGGTGGTGGTGGTGTACCCATGCATCTGCTGCCCTTGTCCTTCTAGGTGATAGAGTTCACAGGTTTGGAAATTGTTGTTGAAGGAGCCTTGGCGAGTTGCTGCAGTGCATCTTGGATTTGATACACACTGCTGCCACTGTGTGTTGGTGGTGGAGGGAGTGAATGTTAAAGGTGGTGGATGGGTTGTCAATTAAGCAGGCTGCTATGTCCTGGATGGTGTTGAGCTTCTTGAGTATTGTTGGAGCTGCACTCTTACACGCCTGACTTGTGCCTTGCAGATGGTGGACAGGCTTTGGGGAGTCAGGAGGTTAATTACTCGCTACTGAATTTCCAGCCTCAGACCTGCTAATGTAGCCACAGTATTTATGTAATAAAAACAAGAAATGCTGGAAATACTCAGCAGGTCTGGCAGCATCTGTGGAGAGAGAAGCAGAGTTAACGTTTCAGGTCAGTGACCCTTCATCAGAACTGACAAATATTAGAAATGTAAAAAGTTTTAAGCAAGTAAAGTGGGAGGTGGGGCAAGAGATAACAAAAGAGAAGGTGTTGATAGGACAAAGTCACAGAGAATAACTGACCAGATGGTCATGGAACAAAGGCAAATGGTATGTTAATGGTGTGCTGAAAGACAAAGCATTAGTACAGAGAGGGTGTGAATAAACTGTAAAGTACAAAGCACTCCAAGCACAAACATTAAAAAAACATAAACAGTGGGTAGGCACAGTAGAAACAAACAAAACAAACTAAAAAAAAACAAATAAAATAACCAAAGAAAAAAAGAAAAAATAACTAAACATAAAAAGGGGGGGGGCCTGTCATACTCTGAAATTATTGAACTCAATGTTCAGTCTGGCAGGCTGTAGTGTCCCTAATCAATAAATGAGATGTTGTTCCTCGATCTTGCATTGATGTTCACTGGAACACTGCAGCAATCCCAGGACAGAGATGTGAGCATGAGAGAGGATGGGTTGGGGGGAGGTTAAGGGGTGGTGTTGAAATGGCGAGCAACCGGAAGCTCAGGGTCATGCTTACGGACTGAGTGGAGGTGTTCCGCAAAGTGGTTGCTTTGTGGAACATCTTCGCTCAGTCCATAAGCATGACCCTGAGCTTTGGGTTGCTGGCCATTTCAACACCCCCCACCCCCCTGCTCTCATGCTCACATCTCTGTCCCGGGATTGCTGTAGCGTTCCAGCGAACATCAACGCAAGCTCGAGGAACAGCATCTCATTTATCGATTAGGCACGCTACAGCCTGCCGGACTGAACATTGAGTTCAATAATTTCAGAGCATGACAGGCCCCCCCTTTTTATGTTTAGTTATTTTTCTGTTTTTCTTTTTTCTTTGGTTTATTTGTTTGTTTCTACTGTGCCTACCTACTGTTTCTGTTTTTTTTTAAATGTTTGTGCTTGGAGTGCTTTGTACTTTACAGTCAATTCACACCCTCTCTGTACTAACGCTTTGTCTTTCAGCACACCATTAACATACCATTTGCCTTTGTTACATGATCTTCTAGTCAGTTATTCTCTGTGACCTTGTCCTATCAACACCTTTTTTTGTTATCTCTTGCCCCACCTCCCGCTTTACTTGCTTAAAACCTTTTACATTTCTAATATTTGTCACTTCTGATGAAGGGTCACTGACTTGAAACGTTAACTTTGCTTCTCTCTCCACAGATGCTGCCAGACCTGCTGAGTATTTCCAGCATTTCTTGTTTTTATCTCAGATTTCCAGCATCTGCAGTATTTTGCTTTTATTATCACTGTATTTATGTGGCTGGTCCAGTTCAATTTCTGGTCAATGGTAACCCCCTGGATGTTGTTCGTGGGGAATTCAGCAATGGTAATGCCATTGAACATCAAAGGGAGATGGTTCGATTCTCTCTTGTTTGAGATAGTCATTGCCTAGCACTTGTATGGTGCGAATGTTACTTGCCACTTATCAGCCCAAGCCTGAATGTTGTTCAGGTCTTGCTGTGTCAGGTCACGGGCTGCTTCAGTATCTGAGGAGTCATAGAGGAGGAAATAGTATTGTTTTCCTATTTACCGTGCCAAGACCCTCATAATTTTGAACACCTTCATCAGAGCTCATCCTAATCTTCTCTGTCCCACTTGGGCAGTTTCTCATAACTAAAAGTTCCCATTTGACACATCGTCTTAATAAATCTAATTCTGTGTCCTCTCCATGTCTTGAAATGCTTCCTTAGGTTGGGTACTCAAAATGGGCCCCATATTCTAACTACAGTCTAAACAACTATTTGTGTGGAACATAAGAAGTAGGAGCAGGAGTAAGTTATTCAGCTCTTTGAGCCTGCTCCGCCATTTAATAAGATCATGGCTGATCTTCTGCCTCAGCTCCACTTTATTACCAAACCCCATATCCCATAATTCCCTTAGTACGCAAAGATCTAACAATCTCTGTCTTGAATCGATAAATTTTTGGATACTAAGGGTTAACAGACTGATGGGATTCAAGTTTCTACAGTCTGCAAAGGTCCTATGTGTATTTAATTTGGTCTGTCTCAATCCAGTCCATGTTAAGCATGTGTGTATAGCATCAGACTACCCCTCATTTGATACTCTATTAATGCCAGTCAAACAGAGCTAAAGATAGTTTGGGAAATGGGGAAGAAAATACTAAACTAGTGCAATAAGTGGTGCTCTTCTGAAGATTGGAGTGGAAGGTACTTGGTACAAGGGTGATGGATGAACAGAACTTGGTGCAAGTTAGGATACAGTTTGCAGAATGTTGGATGAGCTGAAGGTTTTGGACATGTAGTTTGTTAGCCTATTATGACATCCAGTTTAACTTCTAAAATTGGTCAATGGATTAATATTGAGGGCAGGATTTTGGGTTTTGACTTAGAATTGCTTGGTGTGACACTTGCTTTTGAAATGAAAAGTGTTTCATTTCTCATCAGTGCTATCATTTGCCGCGATGAGCTCAACTAAATCCTTTAACTTATTCCCCTTTCCTTTGCTAAAATTGTTAACTCACTGTTCCTTCATTGTCAATCATTCTCTAGTACCCGACGACAGTGGCCATTCCATTCCACAGCACAAAACGACATGAGTTGGCAATCTCTATGAGGAGGAGAACAAAAACACAACGGAAAAAGAGATTCAGTTCTTTCTAATGCAAACTCTGATGGCAGCGCACTTCACAAACATATTTAGGATCTGCCGGAACATTCCTTTGACCATCAAAGTTTATGGCTCCAATTACTTCTTACATTCAATGCCATTTGACCCATTGCTTCCAAATGACCAGAAGCCTGTGCGTAATCAACTCTTCAATTTGGCACAAAACCAATTAAATTGGAAAATGATATCCAAATTGCCTCAATTTACTCATTCATTATTTTTAATCTGTTTAGCCTTGATTAAATCAGTCCCCATTTACCTTGCTCAGAAGTCAGGGTTCACCAGTCTATCTTGTAAGCAAGAGGGGTGACTTGCCATGGTTTAGTGGCTGTTACGAATGGTCAGTATTAAACTGTATATCATTTTATTTTAAAATTAGAAAAGCCTTGCTCAAAAGTTAAGTACCCCCATATGCCTTCCTCCTCATAAAATGGTTGGAATACTGTGTTGCCTCATTTTATCCAGGACTCTTATGGTTGGTAGACAGAAGACACTTCTGTCCCATCAATCTGCGCTTGATTCAGGCCCAGGATTTCGTGTGAACAACCAACAATTTGCATTTATATAGCACCTTTAGCATCGTAAAAGAGTCCAAGGCACCTTCACAGGAACAATGTAAGTCAGTGAGCACAAGGTGAATGGAACTTGGAGCAGGTTAGGATATAGTTAGCAGAGTTTTGAATGAACTAAAGGTTTTGTACACATAGTTTGTGACATCCAGTTTAAGTTCTAAAGTGGGTCAATAGATTAACACACAGATTTTGGATTTTGGTCGGGACCTCAATGTTGGGGTCAAATGGGTGGCACTTTGTGGGCGCTCACAGCTCCAGTGACCCGGGTTTGATTCAGGGTACTGCCTGTGCGGAGTTTGCAAGTTCTCCCTGTGACTGTGTGGGTTTCCGCCAGGTGCTCCAGTTTCCTCCCACAGCCAAAGACTTGCAGGTTGATAG
This sequence comes from Heterodontus francisci, assembly GCF_036365525.1. Taxonomy (NCBI): domain Eukaryota; kingdom Metazoa; phylum Chordata; class Chondrichthyes; order Heterodontiformes; family Heterodontidae; genus Heterodontus; species Heterodontus francisci. Next base: position 75,712,947 of record NC_090392.1, on the reverse strand, counting down.
GTAAATTGGCCATTGTAAATTGTCCCTAGTGTAGGTAGGTGGTAGGAGAATTGAGGGAAGGTGGTAGGGAATGTGGGATTAATGTAAGATTAGTATAAATGGGTGGTTGATGGTCGGCGCAGACTTGGTGGGCCAAAGGGCCTGTTTCAGTGCTGTATCTCTAAATAAAATAAACAAAAATAGCCAGCAGGGAGGCCTTCCAGTTTGGAAGAAGCAGCAGCTTGCAGGTCAATTAAAAGCGGGAGAAAGAGTGCGACTCCATCTTGTGTCTAGGCAGGCAGGAAGGGCCTCAAAGCCTTTCGGGAGCACTGGCCCCCCCACCAATCCCCCAGTCTGCCACCGAGAAGGCACCTCAGGCAGAAGGCCTAGTTCCTAACGCCTTGAGGGGGCCGCAAGCCGATTGCAAAATTCCCGTCGGCCTCTGACAATATGCCTTAATAGGCCATTAAATCCCTTTAATTGGCTACCCGCTGGCTGGCGATGCAAATTTTCACGCCCACCCACCTCTATGCTTGCCCCATATGAGGCTGAAAATTCTGCCCCAACTCTTAGTTAAAACAAACCCAAAAAGTTGGCCAATAATGAGTTATTGATGCAGTACGGTCCCACATTACTACTGGGTTTACTAATGGTGTCATCTTGTTGACATTAACACATAACCCGCCTCTCTTGTTCATCACCTGACCACTTTTCTGCTTTAAACGTACCAATCTCTAACAGTCCTTTCACAAGTGGGTACAAATTGCTCTTGGGGCAAACTGTTAAGCTGGCTTCTGTTGGAAAAGAGGTGACTTTAGTGTCATCTAAGTACAGTTTTCAAAATTATATGAGGATGTTGGTAAGATTGACCAGTCTGGCCATGTTGAAGGGCTCAAAGACCGGAAGAAATAAGTTCAAATGGCGAAATTAAGAGTAAGTTGGGTTGGCAAGCCTTTATCACTTATAGGACAAAGAGTTGTGGAATAAAGCCAATAAAATGAACAGTATTATTGGATTTAAGAGACAATTTAGCCACTTTTATGTTTAAAATCCGAAGCTAATTCTCTCTGTCTCTCATCAATGGTTAGAGATATAAACTACCCAACTTACCTTGTTTCAGTGACAGTGGAGACCCACTCTTCGTTGGTCTTATGAATTGCTACCTGATTTGCCCAGTGACTGGCAGAGACTGGTGTTGTGTGGAAACATTGATGGTGAAAGCAGTGCCTAGTATAGCCTGACTCTGCTGAAACTCACACTGCAATATGAAAATGCCTTTTGATACATCTCTGGAGGGAGAAGGAAGAAAGACTTGCATTTATATAACAAGCCTTTCACGACCGCCAGACGTCCCAGAGCACTTTACAGCCAATGAAATAGTTTTTGAAGTATAGTTACTGTTGTAATGTAGGAAACACGGCAGCCAATTTGCACACAGCAACCTCCCAAAAACAGCAATGTGATAATGACCAGATAATCTGTTTTAATGATGCTGATTGAGGGCTAAATATTGACCCAGACACTGGCGAGAACTCCTTTGCTCTTCAAAGCCATGGGACCTTTTACGCCCACCTGAGAGGGCAAACATGTTTAACATCTCATCCAAAAAACAGCACTCCCTCAGTACTGCGCTGGAGTATCAGTTTAATTTTTGGGCTCAAGTATCTGGAATAAGACTTGAACCCACAACCCTCCGGTTCTGGCCTGCTGAGCCACAGATTGAAGAGTGAGAACTTTCCAATTGCAGCAGTTTTAGAAGACTGATGCTCTCCTGATAAAAGTACAGGCTTGTTCTCTCTAATTGGCTTTGCCTGTTCCTAAATAACTTTGTATTTCAAATACAAGCCATAATAAAGGTGCTTCCCAATCGCGTTTATTGAAATCTTCTGCAAATGCAACCATGGGACTGAGTCAAGAGGAAAAGTGAGAGTTAAGTACAATCAGCAAAGAATTACACAAGAAAATAACATTTTCTTCAAACTTTCTCTAACTCAAGATGGCGCTTCTGAAAAGGTCAAGAAATTATTGTAATTTTCTCTCCTGACCTTTTTAAGTGGAACCATTTAACTAACCTGTGTGTTTACCCAATGTCATTATAGTCTTTTTGAAGTCTACTGATGGCCACTAACTGCATATGAAATGCATATGGACCAGTTGATTGTTCATTCATCTTCTTTCCTGTGTGTCGTTCAGTTTCGGAAAAATGGATTTGGAAAGATCTGAGATACAGTTAACCTTCATTTGTAGAGTAGAGACCGATGCTATTTTGCTAATTGCGCACAGACACTTTCATTTCAGTGCAATCTTTTTTCAATCACAAGGCAGCATGCAGCTATATAGATACACTTCCCCATGTACCATTAGATTAGCTCTGCTGCCAATCAGAATTGGAAAGCCATTTTGTCTCCAAGTTTTCTTTTGGATTTCCAGCGCAGTCCTATTTAAGAGTGTTCACACCCATGTCACAACTTCGGTGCCACTGTCAGCATGAGCTGAGCTAACAGGTACGGTGTTTACTGCAGACATATGGTGCTGTTCAGTCGTTTTCTCCCTCTAGGTGTTGCCTGCAGAGAGATGCCTATCTTGCTATCCATTGAAAATAAATGGAGATGAGCATTGGGGCTCCAAAGATACTGGCGCCGGGCGGCATGACAATTTCAAGGCGCCAATCCCATTGCCGGCAATAATCACCAGGGCGGGTGTAGATCACGACAGGAATCCCACTCTCCTCTCAATTGCGGCCGACTAAAACTGTTAAAAAGATCGTTTATAGCTTGTCAAGGGGTGACCTTTAAATTTTTAAAGGGATGGGCAGGTAACCCATGCCTTCAGGAAATGACCAGCTGAAGGCAGGTGGGTACAGAGTGGAGAGCCAGTCATGACTGCCCTGGGGCATCACTGCTACTCCATAAGGGGGTCAGTGGAGCAAAGGGTGACTGGGCACTTGGTTCAGGGGGTGCCCTTGGTGCTGCACAGGTGGCAGGGCGAGTGGGCACTCAGCACCTGGGCTTTGAATGGAGTCAGCATTGCAGGGGCAGAAGAGCAGAGAGCAAGGCTGCCAAGGCCCAGAAGGAAGACCCCACTTGGCAATGAGGGCACAACTGTCAGATTTTGGGCCCAGTGGCAGTGAGGGGCAACACCCTCCACAGGAAGGGCAGTATCCCGGGCATCAGGCAGGCATGGGAGAGAAAAGAAGGGCAGGGAGGTATGGAGGCCATACCCTCAGCACAGGATTGACTGCCGAAGACAGTGATGACTGAGAATCAGTGCCATAGAAGACTGAGACTCTCCAGGCTGATGGTCACAGACATCTGTGCCCTCATCACTGAACACCTCGCACCTCGCAGCACTGCTCGCTATGCCCTTCCAGTGGCCGCCAAAGTCACTTTGACATTTAACTTCTCCACTTCTGGCTCCCTCCAAGGATCAGCTGCTGACCTTAGTGACATTTCAAAAATGGTTGCACACCACTGCATCTTGCTGGTCACTGACACCCTCTTTGAAAGGGCTGGATAGTACATTCATTTAACGACAGGCACGGCCTCACAGTGACCGTGGGAATTGGGTTTCGCCTCCATCACTGGATTCCCCCAGGTGCAGGGCATCATCAGTTGCACCAATGTGGCCATTATGGCACCCAGTGACCGGCCAGTGAGATCCATCAACAGGAAGGGCTTCCACTCTCTCAACGTCCAACTGGTCTGTGACCACAACCAGAACTTCCTCTGTGTGTGCTCGCTTTCCTGGCAGCTGCCATGACTCCTTCATCCTCCACCAGTCCAGGCTGCCTCTGATCTTCACTCCAACCCCCAAAGTGCATGGATGGATCCTGGGGGACTAGGGATATCCCTTGAAGAGATAGCTATTCACCACTCTGCGGGAGGGAGCCCCAGACAGAGGCACAGAGGCGATACAACCAATGCCACCTGCTCAGCAGGACAACCATTGCGTAGGCCATCGGGCTTCTGAAGATGCAATTCCAGTGCCTGAACCAGTCAGGTGGTGCCCTCCAGTACCCTCCTACAAGGGACTTGGTCATTGTGGTGGTCTGCTACACGCTCCATAACATGGCCCTCCAGAGAGGTGTGGACCTTGAGTACGGTGAGGCCCTGGAAGGAGACAACTCATCAGGGAAGGAGCAGGAAGTGAGAGAGGAGTAGGGAGAGGAGGCAAAGGAAAATGACGTTGGACAGTGAGGTGCCCCTGTTGCCTCCTCCTACTGTCACTCTCTGGGAAGAGGACCACCTTCTTCTCCCTCATGGTCTCCAGCATTAGATCCAGTTCATCATCGATGAAGCGAGGGGCTGCCTTCCCCTGGTGCCAGGCCTCCAGCTCCCCTGTGACATCTCATTTCCCTCTGGTGCAGTGGAAGGTTTGGACACAATTAGCAGATCTCTCCTTCAGGACAGCCAGCATACTCAGTGAACTGAGGAATCTGGAATATATGGAATACTGTGTGCAGTTTTGGTCTCCACATTTAAGAAAGGATATACTTGTATTCGAGGCAGTGCAGTGAAGGTTCATTAGATTGGTCCCTGGGATGAGGGGGTTGTCCTATGATGACAGACTAAGTAAATTGGGCCTGTATTCTCTGCAGTTTAGAAGAATGAGAGGTGACCTCATTGAAATATGTAAGATTCTAAAGGGGTTAGATAGGGTAGAGACTGAGAGATTATTTCTGCTGATCAGGGAATCTAAAGCACGGGGGCCCAGTCTCAGGATAAGGGGCCAATCATTTAGGACTGAGATGAGTAGAAATTACTTCACTAAAAGAGTTGTGAATCTTTAGAATTCTTTACCCCAGTGGGTTGTGGATGCTGCATTGTTGAAAACATTTAGGGCTGGGATAGGTAAATTTTTGGTCTCACAGGGAATGCGAGCGGGTGGGAAAGTGGAGTTGAATTCTAAGATCAGCCATGATCGTTTTGAAAGGCGGAGCAGGCTCGATGGGCCATATGGTCTACTCCTGCTCCTATTTCTTGTGTTCTTGTGTCTAAATGAGTCCCATACTTCATCTGACCTGCCTCTGTTCCCACCAGCACTGGCACTAAGTGGATGGGGAACCTGTCTCCATATCAGTTAAGGGCCCGCCCCCCGAAAATCTGAACTGTAATTAGTTTCCCACTGGAGGTGGTTTCTGACCCAAAAACAGACATGGCTCCTTTTTCCTGCCTCCATGGCGAAAATTCAGCCCTTTGCTGTATCATTGAATTTGCCACTTGTCCAATATGGGGATATTTCTAAGATGTCATGTAGACACCATCGTCTTGATTAGAGAATAAAAGTCCAAGCTGTGCTACTTACTTTGGCTTCACTATTCATCTACAACAACAACTTTAATTTTTATGGCACCTTTAACATAGCAAAAGATCCCAAGGTGCTTCCCAAGAGCGTAATCAACTAATACAGTTGTTTATCCCATATCCGGGTAGCCTCGCAATATCTCTTGCCCTCCTAGACAGCGTACATGAATAAACCTGGTGTTTGTACGGTGATGTTTCACCTCACCTTTACCTTTTTTCTCTCCATGGCACGTTATCTTGTCTCTTTCTATTTTGTCTCTCTCTGCACTGCATCCTTCACCACTTTCTTCTTCCTCGTCAGTCATGTCTCAGTGGCAGCTCTCTTACCTCTGAGTCAAAAAGTTGTAGGTTCAAGTCTCAAACCAGAGATTTGAGCACAAAATCCTGGCTGATTCTCCCAGAGCACTGTTGAAGGAACACTGCAATGTCAGATGTGCAGTCTTTCAGATGAAACATTAAACCAAGGGCCTGTTTGTCTGGGTGTAAAAAATGTTATGGCCCTTCTTTGAAGAGCCGAGGCGTTCTCTCCCGGTGTCCTGGCAAATAATAATGCCTCAACAAAAATCACTAAAGCTATTTATCTGGTCATTATCACATTGTTGGTTGTGGGAGCTTGCTGTATGCAAATTGGCTGCTGGATTTCCTACATTACAATAGTGACTAGACTTCAAAAGTACTTCATTGGTAGTAAAGTGCTTTGGGGTGTCCTGAGGTTGTGAAAGGTGCTATGGAAATGCAAGTTCTTTCTTTCTACACCCTCACTGTTCTGAAACAAAAGCTGAATTGCACCACCTCATAAGCTAACTCCTTTCACATGATCTCAAATCTGGAGCTGTTTACCTTCTTTGATCGTTTCTTCCTCCTGGAATCTTCAGGCTTTTAAAACCCAAGCTTAATTTCACCTAATTCCTAGTTCCTGATTTATCGTCTCTGATTCCTTTCACCCTTAGAAGTGTCATGAAATAGGACTGTGGCCCTACACCTGTGTGTCTCAATAGAAAAAGTCAGACAAAAGGTTGCATTTAATTCAGAATAATATGTTTAATTTTTTTTTGGACATACAGTTTACACAAGAGCTCTTGTATAAAGGGCAAGAAGTGTACATGCAAACAGGGCTTTCACTTAATATAGCAACATGCAGGATGGGGAAGCATTATTGGGGTTCATCTGGCCAGTCCCAGTGATCACTGCGGCAATCCAGCCCTATCTTTCCTACCATCATGACAAGGAGGTTCTCTTCAATAGCTGGACATGCAAGTGGGGTCTCGAAGGATAATTTTTCCAAGTGGAGTCTCAATGGGTCAATTGTACAGAAATACCCGGGGCGAAGGTTGTTGACGGCGTTGTTACAAACATTTGATACAAAATGTTTCTAAATGTGATTTGAATCCAATTCAAATTCTTATTTTCCAAACATGCCGTACAATTCAGTTTAGATTCTGTCTCCACCTCATTCACAGTAAAGTGTGGTGAATCCATACGTAGGGTTTTTCATATTGGTTTTGCTATAAGTCTCACCTAAAGACCTCCACAGACTCACTGGACTGCGGAAAAATCACAATTTATCTTTCAGTATTGGATATCTGAAAACTAAAATCTCAATTGGGATTGGGCAAAATACTTTGGCTGGATTTCCTTCCAGGTTACGCCTCAAACATTTTAAACTTGGAAACTTCAGAAATTAAATTTCTCAATGCAACCATGCAGTTCCTTTTTAGGGTTGTGTGGGGTCTAACATCAAAGCTGAGTCTCTAAATTCTAGAATTCCCACCCCAACACTGTCTCTCTACATCTCTCTCCTTTAACACACTCAAAACCTATCTCTTTGACCAAGCTTTTGGTGACTTGTTCCAATATCTCTTTATATGAATCTGCACCAAATTTTATTTGATAAAACTCCTGTGAAATAACTTGGGACATTTTTACTGTGGCAGAACTGCTACGTAAATGCAAGTTGTTGCATATTAACAGCTCCATGTCTTACCCACTCCAGGCACAATGTACTAGAACAGCAACGTTTTCAACACAACACTGTCCTTGCATTTGGGTTTTGCTACAGATAGATAGGTGGTTTGAGATGTTATTGGTTGCAACACCATTCACTGCGACACAGCTCAAATTTACACAGGGGACACCCAGAATCTGAGATAAAAAATAAAAATGGAGCATTTTGGGGGTAAATTTAAGACAACCATTCGCAGCCGTACTTTCAGCTGCCTGGACCCTAAGTTCTGGAATTCCCTCCCTGAATCTGTCTATATATCTCTCCTCCTTTAGGACGTTCCTTAAAACCTATTTCTCTGACAAAGCTTTTGGTCACCTGCCTTCCTGTGAAGCACCTTGGGATGTTTTACTAAGTTAAAGTCGCTACATAAATGCAAGTTTTTTTGTTGTTGTTGTAACTCACCCGATCGGAAAATGAGGCGAACGTCTCTGCCTTCCGTTTTAGGCAATTCACTTAAATGGAAAGTAAAATGGGGAGGGCGTATAAAACAGGTGGGGTATAACGGGTGTATAATTGGGTGGTTGGTCCTTGCCTGCCAAGGCTTTTAAGTTCAAATAAAGCCCTTTGCATTGAGACCATCCAGTAAAAACCTGACAAAAAGGGATCTCGGGTCGAAAAATTAACCATCTTCTCTTCTTTAAGATGTTGCCGGGTTGCTGTGTATTTGCAACAATTTCTTATTTACTTCTGCCTAGAATCAGACATTTCCGAGCAGAAAAACATCTCAAATGACCTTGAAATCATTTTAGTCAGATTTGGGTATGATTTTGAAGCTGCCCTTTATTATATGCACTTTATATGAATACAATCGTTCAGCATAATATTATGTTTCTCACAACATGCATCCTGATATGAAATCTGTTCTGCCATCAGGTTTTAAGGTATTTAAGGACTTTTATGATTACTCGAGGTTAAGTGCTTAAATCCGAGACTGCAGAATGAAGCGACAACACTTGTTTCTTGCTGCAAAGTTTAGCCATGGTGGGGGTGGTGGGGTGGGGGGGGGGGGTGGGGCGGGGGTCGCGGTTGCTGGATGGAAATTCAGGGTGTGATTTCAGAGAATGTAATTTTGGGGGGAAATTTTGTTTTACGGGATTGAGAAACTGTGAAAGTTGAAGTACCTGCAAGGGATAGTAGATGGACTAATTAGCCCTCGCAGATGATGATGCAGTGACATAGAATAGTACAGCACAATGCGAGGCCATTCAACCCATCGCACCATACTGGTTGACCCCAGTGAAGTGATGAGAGGAACTGCCCAAGTGACTAGCCAGCTTCCTTTAGCCTCTTGCTCCAATTACAAATGAACTGCTTAGATTTAACATAACCTCCAGTCAGCACAAAAAATATGCTCATCTTGCTGTTTAAGTTTGATTTCCTCCCAAAACCCCAGTTGGCCCAACTTATACAAAAAGGGGGCAAGAAATATCTGAATGGTGTAATCCTGCAATGAATGGCTGTTTTGCTGGTTTAGTCTGCAGTCTCTGGGCTTTGACACTTGAGGACTAAGGGTTACTCCATATCAGCCAGAGAGTGCTCATTGTAACAGTGTAAACTCCAAGTATCACCAAATACACACGGAAAAGGAACGTATCAAATCTGTAACAAAATGCCAGCCAGTCATTCTTGGGATTGGTTGCCTCATCCAGTTGATGCAAGCGGAACTTGATTGAAGAGATTTCCTGCAGAATCTCTTTCACTGGTAGCTTCTTGACCTGCACACTTTGGGCCTCTTTGTCAAGAACTTCCTCTTCCTTTTGTACAGGAGCTTCATTATCGCTCTCAGGAACTTTATTAAGAGGAAACACAAGAACGTTTAAGTAAGTGCTAGGAGTTGTAGGAACAGGAGTAGGCCACTCAGCCCCTTAGAGTCATAGAGTCATACAGCACAGAAACAGGCCCTTCGGCCCATCGTGTCTGTGACAGCCATCAAGCACCTATCTATTCTAATCCCATTTTCCAGCACCTGGCCTGTAGCCTTGTATGCGATGGCGTTTCAAGTGCTCACGTACATACTTTTTAAATGTTGTGATGGTTCCTGCCTCTACCACCTCTTCAGGCAGTGTGTTCCAGATTCCAACAACCCTCTGGGTGAAATAATTTTTCCTCAAATCCCCTCTAAACCTCCTGCCCCTTACCTTAAATCTATGCCCCCTGGTTATTGACCCCTCCGCTAAGGGGAAAAGTTTCTTCCTATCTAATCTATCAATGCTCCTCATAATTTGCCTGCTCCGCCATTCAATTTAATGATGGTTGATCTGTATCCTTACTCCAGTTACCCACCATCGTTCCATAACCCTTAATATCCTTGCCTAACAAAAATCTTATCAATCTCAAGTTTTGAAATGTTCAATTGATCCCCAGCCTCAAAAGCTTCTTGGGGGCAAGCGTTCCAGATTCCCACTACCCTTTGTGTGATAATCTGCCTCCTGACATCATCCCTGAATGGCCGAGCTCTAATATTAATGTTATGCCTCCTTGTTCTGAACCCCCACCCATCAGAGGAAAGAGTTTCTCTCTCTCCCCCTATTGAAACCGTTAATCATTTTAAACACTTCAATTATGAATATGTTTGTGTTAAAAATGATTACCTCTGTAGCATTCTGTTGACTTTATTGAAAATTCACAAGATAAGGGCGGCGCAGTGGTTAGCACCGCAGCCTCAGAGCTCCAGCGACCCGGGTTCGATTCCTGGTACTGCCCGTGTGGAGTTTGCAAGTTCTCCCTGTGACTGCATGGGTTTCTGTCAGGTGCTCCAGTTTCCTCCCACAGCTGAGTTGATAGGTAAATTGGCCATTGTAAATTGCCCCTAGTGTACGTAGATGGAAGGAGAATTGTGGGGATGTGGTAGGGAATATGGGATTAATGTACGATTAGTATAAATGAGTGGTTGATGGTCGGCACAGACTCGGTGGGCCGAAGGGCCTGTTTCAGTGCTGTATCTCTAAATAAATAAGGAAGCAAGAAAGTGTGAGAGGGGATTCAGGCAAATCTTTCTCCAGACTAAGTAGAATCTGCTTTACCATGTACTCCACCGAGCCAGTACAAACTAGTGAGGAAATAAACTGTTATCCATGGTTCAGTGGGTAGAATTCTTGCCTCTACCTCAGAAGGCTGTGGGTTCAAGTTCCACTCCAAAGACCTAAGTATAAAATCTAGACTTCAGTGCAGTACTGAGGGAGTGCTACACTATGAGCGGTGTTGTTTTTGAGATGAAACGTAAAACAAATGCCCTGTCTGCTCTCTCAGGTGGATATAAGAAAATCTCAAGGTGCTATTTTGAAGCAGCACAGTGGAATTCTGCCCGGTTTCCTGGCCAATATTTATTTCTCACCGAACATTCACCAATGCAGTTTATCTGATCATCATCACATTACTGTTTGTGGAACTGCCTGAGGAGGTGGTGGAGGCAGGAACAGTAGCGACATTTAAGAGGCATCTGGACAGGTACTTGAATGAGCAAGGCATAGAGGGATATGTAATTAATGCAGGCAGGTGGGATTAGTATAGATAGGCATTATGGTCGGCATGGACGCGGTGGACCGAAGGGCCTGTTTCTATGCTGTACGACTCTATGACTCTAACTTTGCTGTGTGGAAATTGGCTTTCGCATTTCCCTACACTACAACAGCGAACATACTTCAAAAGTACTTCGTTGTCTGTAGAGCGCTATGGGAAATTCTGAGGATGTGACAGATGCTATATAAATGAAAGTTCTTTTTTGCAAATGTCTGCCTCTAGTAAATGGAGATAAGCTTCAAAACATCCTTTAAACCTAGGGTTGTCAACCCTCTAGGATTGTTCTGGAATCTCCAGGAATTAGATTGATATCCATTGCCCTACTATGAGCAACACCCAGGAGAAAAATCACAGGGAGGCATTAATTTTTTTTTCATTCTTTGTGAACACTTACCTATTTATTAGTTACATAACTATTGGAGATGAAGAGAAAAGGGTTCTTTGACTGAAAGTCAGAAATCACCCATTTGGGTAACAAAGGGCTGAATTTCTGTGCCTCGCCAACATTGGGAATGGAGGTGGGCGGACCTGAAATGACAAGGCCAGCCACCATGTCAGCTTCCCACCCCATTCCCAATGTTGGCCATTTTAGCAGACACAGGTTCGGGGCCTGGGAATGCCGCCTACCACCACGAGGCAAGCCAGCAATTAGGCTCATTAAGAGCCTTGTTAAAGGTAGGTAATGGAGGCCGATGTGATGGGAGGCAGCTCAACAGCCTGGAGTTGGGCCCTCCCTTCCTGCCTAGGCGGGGGTTCAACCTGGAGAGGAGCTCCTCCCCCCACAGCGATGGCCTGGCTGCTTTTTGTAAGTATGTATATATGTATTTATTTAAAGTTTTAAAAAAGTGACTTGTTGAAGTGCCCTCTCCAATTGCAGCCCTTGTACTATAGCCGGGCGCTTCTCTGAAGCTGGAAGGCCTCTGATTAGCCCTCCAGCTTCAAGAGCGCGTCGTCACCCTTAATTGGAAAGGGCACCTGTCTGCACGCAAATAGGACTCATCCATGCGCAAATCTTGACTTTAATCAGTTTCCCACCAGAGGCGGGTTCAGGACCTGAAAACAGTCCTGAGTCATGAGTCCCACCTCCGTGTGGAAAATTCAGCACAAAGAGTCCGTTTGCTTCCCATTTGGAGTGAGGAAGGCGAGGCACAGCAAGGACGTACATGTTGACAGATCAATGGCGGGACAGGACAGTTGGAGGCAGGAAGTCATGTGATAAAACCTCCAGGAATACGTACACCCAGAGTTAGAAACCCTAATTCAACCTCACATCCCACACTGGTCCTGAATACTTGCCTTCTTGGGGTGAGGTTTTGGCTGAGTGGTACCATTTCTGTCTCTGAGCCAGAAGGTTCGAACCCCACTCTAGACGCTCAGGGGAGTGGAGATTGGTGATCAGAGCTCAGGTTCTGAATTCTGGGTTGGCATCCAGTGGGATTCTCATGTCTGGTGGGTGTAGGTGTATCTTACAATCACCATATGGTTTGTGGGCACCCATAAAACCCTCCCAGCTGTGTAATACTAAACACCCTGTCGATTGGTATGAAGATGGCCAAGGAAGGAGAATTCATTTCACGGACTGTCAGACTGTTAATCAGCCTGTGAATCCTTCTGTTACTTTGCTCTATTCTCCACAGGAAAAGAGCGAAGATAGGGAAAACAAGCTTGCCTTCCTTGGCATGATATTCCCAAGATCCAGGCAGCACAGGAGCCATCTGGTTCCATGAAGTAATCAGTCATCTCCATATAGCTTCCAAGTGCAATGATCTGGGATAGCCTAGCTTTTAGGTGCTTACGGCCACTGGCCCTGCTTTTAGCGAGGACACTTAGCATGGCAAATCTGATGGTAGCTTTCTTTTATTTGCTCTCCAGCATATACTTTTATTGGAGATTTTCCAGTCACACCACAAAGGCTGGGAGAGCCCTGCTGTCTGGCGAGTTAGCGGCTCTCAAAAGGAGCAACAGTCAGAGTTCTACAATTGGGCCAAGCCTTCCCCCCAACCACCCTCCCCAACCTCAAACCCTGCTGGGTTAAAGAGAGTTAAAGATCCGCCAGGGTTCTATCTCCTGATTCCTATCCAATGATCCCGACTAGAAAGTGCCCACGAATGAAAAGCAGATGGGGACCAGATTAGGCCTGATTGTGACGGCTCTTACAGCTGTTGACATCCCCGGTGAGAATGGCCACTTGAGGGTGGTAATGGGGAGCAGCTGCACGCCTAGAGCTCAGCAGAAAGGAGACAAAAACAAAGGAGTAACTGTTGGGAGCTAATGTGGGGACTGGGGTTGAGAAAAGGAAGAATATTTGCAACAGTAAAAATGTTCTCACCCCTATCTTCACAGCTTCCTTCTTGAGTCCTCAGTGACATGCACAGACTGTCAGTGGTGCTCTGAATTGAAGAAGTAACCTTTGAGAGGCAGCAGTTGGAGATAACAGTCTTGGGCTCGGTCTCCTCATTCATGCTCAGGAGCTGTGCGATGAGAATCGATTCAGCTAAGCTGATCACAAGGAGGGCCATACATACTGCAAAGAACACTCCTGGGGAAGGGCAGATCAATGGAAAATATTTGGTTTTAGATGAGCACCTAAAAGCTCACACTTAACATTCTAACTTTTTCCCCCCCCCCCTTTTCCCTTCAGACACACAACTGCAGGTTTTAAGTTTTAAATTCTTTCTGCAGTTTTCCCCTCCTGACAGCCAGCCTGATTGACAGGCTGCCCCTCCTACTCTTGGCCCACAAGCAGTACTGTAAATGCACTCACCCTAACGATCCATCTCTTCTGGCCTCCTTTCAAATGCCAGGTTTCCCGAGGCCTGGGAAACTAGGCCGACAAAGGCTAAAATATAAAAAAATCTTGCTAAAATGGAGGAATGTGGCCTCCTTAAAAGCTTTTACTGATGGAGTCACATCCTGAGCGGGCATTGGTCGCCTGCCCCCTGTCCAGTCTCTGTTAACACCGGATGTGGGTAGGTTTGAGGCAGCTTGAACTCGGGTTTGAAATTGTTTAAATTTTAACTTCCCATCCGACCCGAGCGCACTTGTTTTTGGGGGCTAAAATGATCCCTATTAACTCTGCTTCTCTCTCCACAAATCCCGCCGGACTTGCTGAGTGTTTTTCAGCTTATTCCATTAACATTTTATCTCATCATCTGGCTTGAATTTGAGCTGCACTGTGGGAGGTGAAAGGCCAAGGACTAATTCGCTTTCACAACCCAAACTCTGCCAGCACAATATTTTTGAACGCAGATGTTAATTGCTCATTTCTGGCTCATTGCTTATTTTAAGAAAAGCTTAAAGTGTAGAAAGGAAAAGAGCACGTTACCAATGAGAGGCGTTTTCACCGCCATAGCGGGAAGGTCGTCACTTAGGTTCATCCGAAACACTGTGTATCCAAGCAGGATGCTGGATTTAAAGGTTATCCGCCCACTGCTGTTCGGGGGCAGAAAGTAGCTAGACACATCTACGAGCATCAGAAATATGCTGGGCAGCAGCAAACTGACCACATAAAGCAGTGGCCTTCGTCTTATTACAATCTGTAATGCAAAGGTGCATTGAATATTTGTTATTTTTGCAGTTCTCTTTAAAGGGGGGGAGGGGGAAGGCAAGATGCTGAGAGATTTGTAGAGCCAGCCAGGTAGGTCACTGAATGTCTCAGCAAAGAACTCCTTGGCTTGAGCCACTCTGCTACTGCAATATGGATAGGGGTCCTCCTAATGCCCAGTGAGTGAAAAAAAATTCATCTTTTAAATGTAGCCCCCTCTCCCCTGCTGCCCCCCACCCACCCCCCCCCCCCCCCCCCCACATCCCACCCTTAACCAAGAGCCACTCTGAACACATATGTGGGCGGCACAGTGGCGCAGTGGTTAGCACCGCAGCCTCACAGCTCCAGCGACCTGGGTTCAATTCTGGGTACTGCCCGTGTGGAGTTTGCAAGTTCTCCCTGTGTCTGCGTGGGTTTCCTCCGGGTGCTCCGGTTTCCTCCCACAAGCCAAAAGACTTGCAGGTTGATAGGTAAATTGGCCATTATAAATTGCCCCTAGTATAGGTCGGTGGTAGGGGAATATAGGGACAGGTGGGGATGTGGTAGGAATATGGGATTAATGCAGGATTAGTATAAATGGGTGGTTGATGGTCGGCACAGACTCGGTGGGCCGAAGGGCCTGTTTCCCTCCGGGATCAATGATCGAACTCTGGTAAAGGTTCTGTAGTGCTTTAGAAGTCCTGAAATGAGAATTAAGCCAGGTCTCCACTGCCATGAGTTCTGCCGAGACTCTTCAAGAAGGTAAAGGAAGAGATTCCCTGGGTATAGCTTTGCAAAGCAGCCCGCCACTACCCCCCACCCAAGACATTCCCCAATGAAGAGGGCCAATGTGTGTGTTGGGAGGGGGTGAGGGGATGGTGTTGGATAGAGAGTGGAGTGTCCATGTCTCCCCCTCTACCGTCCAACTGAAAGTTCGAAGGCTGCAATGAAATGAAATCCCGGTGGATCTGCAATTCAGCCTAATTTCTTGGCATAACTGCAAACTTATGCCATTTCCTGGCCCAGTAATTCTAGAGCCCCTCGTATTAGTGGATTTTCAGATGGTTTTGAAATTGTTCACAGTGGAGGTATTAATTTTTTAAAAAAGTTTTAAAAAATGACAAAAAAGATCATCAAATGTTGCCATTCCTTAGACAGATTGAATGAGAATTCTCGCATCTACTTACGTTAAACTGAATTTGAGCATATTCCCTCCCTTCATCGTACATGCTTTCATATTTAGAAGGAACGGAAAGGAGTTCCCATTCACCATCACCTAAAAACGCCCTGGTATTATTCTCAATCTCTTCAAAGCTTCTCCAAAATTTGAGATTGACATCGTTTACTGCAAAATAAGGAGAGAGGGGTGAGGTGGCAGTTGGTTGCAGGCAGAAGTGGCCCGCTGGTAAATTTAAAGCTCTCCTTTGTGAAGCTAAAAGAAGCAGGAAATCTCCTTCAGGGGCCCTCTCAAAGAAGACTACAGCGTTCACTACCCTGGACTAACCCCATCCTGTGCTGTTTATCTCCTTTTTTAAAAATTCATTCACAGGATGTGGGTTTTGCTAGCAAGGGCAGCAATTACTGCCCATCCCCAGTTGCTTTTGAATAGGGTGCTGACTTTTGAGTTTTTTTGCTCGGCCATTTTAGAGGGCAGTTAATTTCATTGCTGTGGTCTGGAGTCACATACTGACCAGACTGTCCTCACTCAGCAGATTTCCTTCCCAAAAGGACATTAGTGAAGTAGATGGGTTCTTACAAACAGTCTGGTGGTTTCATGGTCACCATTACTGATACTAGTTTTTTTTTAGTCCAGATTTATTGATTTGATTGAATTTAAATTCCCCAACTGTGTTTGTGGGATTTGAACTCATGTCTCTGAATTAGTCCAGACCTACTGGATTAGTAGTCCAGTAACATACCCACTATGCTATCAATACCAATATATATATTTTATTTTATTATTTCATTTCTTGAGGCAGCAAAATAACCAGAAGCAAGACTTCCAAGAACGCCTGTGACGATTTTCCTGACCATTAAGCATTTGAACAAAGAGCCTGGCTTTATCGACACTTTCTAAGTACGGTAACAAGGTTCTCTTGGACAAATCCAGATGGGCTCTTCATCAACCATTTGCCGTGGAAAATTTGTCCTTTTCCTCCCAAGCAAAGCACTGACTAGAATAAATTGCGGGATTTTTTTTTGAAATCTGTAATCTAGATTCAGTTACAGTGTAAGTGCCGTG
Source organism: Heterodontus francisci (assembly GCF_036365525.1). Classification (NCBI taxonomy): domain Eukaryota; kingdom Metazoa; phylum Chordata; class Chondrichthyes; order Heterodontiformes; family Heterodontidae; genus Heterodontus; species Heterodontus francisci. The sequence continues at coordinate 75,696,376 of NC_090392.1, read as the reverse complement.
GATTGTAAACAAGATAGGCAAAGGTAATGGAGGCATCTCTTATAGAAATGGAAATGGAAAATTGATCATAAAAAAGATATTTAATTGGATAATTTTTAATGTGGAGCGATACTAATTACGTTATGAAGGCCGGATGAGATGAGGTAAGGAATGGATAGACTACCGCAAAGTCATTGCTCATGTCTGCATTGTTTTCCCTAGAAAGTCATCTTGATGTCTGCTTTCACCTTGTCTCTCTAATTGTTGATGTAAGAGCCTTTAATAGTCTTGACAACACTCTTCACAAAATACACTCTGTGCAGCACCATTTTCTCCTGACTTCAACTTAGTCAGACTTAGGGGAAGAACTGAATCTGCAGTACAATAGAATCAAAGAGTTTTACAGCACAGAGCACACCATTCGACTTAACATGCCTGTGCTAACTCTCTGAAAGTCTGCATAGCCTGGTCCTTTTCCCCCCTGTACTTTTCCCATACACTTTAATGCTTTTCTCTTTCATCTATTTATCCACCTTCCATTTTAAAAACTATTATGGATTCTACTTCCACCATTGTTTCTGGTAGGACGCTCCATGTTCTAATCCTAACAACACTCTGCATAAAGTAAATTCTCCTTGCCTCGCTGAATGATATTAAATTTATGCCCTCTAGTTACCAATTCACTGACCAGGAGAAATAGCTTTTTGCCTATTTACTTTATGAAAAGCTTTTATAATTTAGAAAACATCTATTAGATCTCCTCAATTATAAAAGAATTTGATAGGGTAGGTGTAGAGAAGGTGTTTCCATTTGTGGGGGAGTTCAAAACTAGGGGCCATAAATATAAGATAGTCACTAATAAATCCAATAAAGAATTCAGGAGAAAATTCTTTACCTAGAGAGTGGTGAGAATGTGGAACTTGTTGCCACAAGGAGTAGTTGAGGTGAATAGCATTTAAGGGAAAGCTAGATAAACACATGAGGGTGGCAGGAATAGAAGGATATACTGATAGGGTTCGATGAAAAGGGGTGGGAGGAGGCTTGTGTGGAGCATGAATAGCAGCCTGGACCAGTTGAGACGAATGGCCTGTTTCTGTCGTGTGAGTTCTATGTAAATCTCTGTTTTAATGAAAAGAGCTTCCTCATCTAATGTCAGAAAAGATCCCTTTGGTTATTTTCTCACTGACTAGATGGTTTTGTTTTTCCAAATTTCACTCTATCATAACTGTGTCAGCTCTCTGGAAAAGCTATGAATTAGCCCCACTCCCCTGCTCTTTCCCCATAGCCCTGCACATCTATTCTTTTTAAGCAATTATCCAATTCCCTTTTGAAAGTTACTATTGAATCTGCTTCCATTGCCCTTTCAGGCAGCACATTCCAGATCACAACAACTCACTGCGTAAAAATAAAATTCTCCTCAACCGTCCCCTGGAATCATTTGCCAATTACCTTAAATTTGGGACCTTTAATTACCAACCCCCCCTGCTAGCGGAGGAAGTTCCTACCTATCTACTCGATCTAAACCCCTCATAATTTTGTATCATTACCTTCCAAAAGGAAGATGTAATAATAAAAAACTCGCCTCATAACAGAATAATCCTGAGAATTAGTTGGACTCAGCTTGAATAGATATCATTGGAGCAGAATGAGATGGTACAAGTAAACTGTGACCAGTGGCAAGTGGTTAAACTCTTCAGGCTAAAGGCCTGCTCAGGTTAGGGAAAAAAACCCAACCCAAACCTGGCAGAACCACAACGGACCCGACCCGGCCATCGGAATGTTTACTTTACCTACCTTCCGACTCTAAATCTCTTTCTTTTTAAACAACCTTTCAAGTCCAATTAATACTGTGTGTGTCCGGCCCGACCCGACCCGAGCCTGAAAGCCGGACCCGGAAGACCGACCCGACCCGACCCGACCCCGACACATGTCTTTGGGTCGGGTAGCGAGCCTTTACTTAAGGCCATTAAGTATTGTCAGTCTCAAATCTCTCCTCAATTTCTTATTGACTCTTGACCAAAGATAAAAGGATTTTAAAAAACTTTTATTTGTTTATGGGATGTGGGCGTCACTGGCTAGGATAGCATTTATTGCCCATCCCTAATTGCCCTTGAAAAGGTGGTGGTGAGCTGCCTTTTTGAACCGTTGCAGTCCTTGGGGTGATGTTGTAACTTGGTAAACCAGTGAGCTAATCAGTAATGGAGGCAGAGTAATAGGCTGTATTTCCTGAGATTGGGGAGGGAACAAGAGATTGATGTACAGGCATAAGAAATTATTGTATAAAGGCTGCGGAAACTATGGAACTCCCTCCCAAAACCTCTCTGCCTTCCTCCCCACCTTTAAGATGCTCCTTAAAACCTACTTCTTTGACCAAGCTTTTGGTCGCCTGTCCTAATATCTCCTCATGTGGCTCAGTAATAAACCCTGTCTGATAATGTCATTGTTGATGTTTTAGTGTGTTAAAGGTACTATATAGTTGTTGTTGGTTTTGCTCTGCTCACCTGTGTGCAGCCAGCTACAGAATGTGAAGGTGCAGTTCTGTTTGTCAAACGGGAAGGCATATATCTCCAGTCTGCAGGCAGAGACGACCTGTATTGGCTTGTAGTTTTTAACGGCCCCAGAGGAATTCACGTACACATAGGGCATGTAAGGTGATCTACCCACGTCAATACTGCATGAGGAAAATAACAGCACTCAGTTAATGTTTTAGTCAATGAACTAAACAGAGGTTGGAATTCGCGTTGCTAACAAACTCCAAGTGACATGGAGAAATCAGGCACATACAGGGTGTGAAAAACAATCCAGTCAAGGCAGCGTTCATGAGATGAAACAAAGCAAGGGACCCAATATTGACCCTTAAGCCCCACAGACTTAGCTGAGAACTACATTTGAGTCTAAAACGGATCCAAACTTTTACCTCATGAAGTTTATAATTTATCATTAAAAGAATAAGTGGCTGACACAATAGATGTGAAGCCAGGAAACGGAGTATGGGGCTCAGGATACAGCTGGACAGCTCTGATACCCCCACTCCCCCGACTGATGGATGGCAATTCGGAAGCACAACTGCAGTCAACTTGTACCAAATAATGCCAGCCATGGATCAGTGGGTACCACTCTCATTTCTGAGTCAGAAAGTTGGGGGTTCAACTTCCCCTCCAGAAATTTTTAGGCTGACTTCAGTGCTACTTTCTTAGGTGGGGGAGCAGCACTATTTGAAACAGATCAGGGGAGTTCTCCCTCACATCCTGGTCAATATTTATCACACAAACAACATCACAAAAACACTTTATTTGGTCATTATCACATTGCTATTTGTGGGACCTTGATGTGCATAATTGGGTGGTGAGTTTCCAACATTACAGCAGTGACTACATACTAAAACTGACAGTGAAGTGCTTTGGGATGGCCTGAGGTTGTGAAAGGTGCTATACAAATGCACATCTTTCTTTTGGATTATCTTAATTAAACAAAAAATCTATTCAATAATGAGTAAATAGGAATGAGTTCCCTTATCTGTTGTTTTGTAAAACATGCGTCATCCCAGTTACTCACAATTCTTGAATTAATACGTCAGGGATCCAAATAGTTTCAACAGGCAGTGAAATTTCATTGATGCTGTCAAAACTTGTAGGATTCCATACGAGGAACTCATCAATCCATATCTGTGGCAAGAGTACAAGGAGGTCATGTGAGGCCGTGTTGATGTACTTTTGATGTGATATTCTTTAGAATAGGCTCTTGAAGAGCACAAGTTGTGACTACAGGGTGTTGGTTATGGGGATATCAGTTGCCCAATCTGTTAGTCCATATCGCAAAGGTTTCAAATTTAATTCCTGTTTTGTTTGATCTCGCCAGGCATCAACTGAGATCCTGGTCTTGATCACTATCCAGTGGCCTCTGCTGGAAAGTCTGCGTGCACCGTATTCCAGAGGCATGAGCACAAAATCTAGGGTGACGCTTCAGTGCAGTTCTGAGGGAGTGCTGCACTGTCAGAGGTGCCGTCTTTTGAACGAGATGTCAAATCGAGGTCCCGTCTGCCCTTTCTGCTGGATTGCAAAGATCCTGTTGCACTATCCTATTTTGAAGAAGGAGTTCTCCTGCCCAATGTTTACCCCTCAGCCAACATCACAAAAGCAGATGACCTGGTCATTATCACATTGCTGTTTGTGGGAGCTTGCTGTGCGCAAATTGGCTGCCACATTTCCTACATTACAACAGTGACTACACTTCAAAAGTATTTTATTGGCTGTAAAGCACTTTGGGATGCCCTGAGGTTGTGTAAGGCGTTATATAAATACTAGTCTATCCTTCTGTCTCTAAGATTCTGCCAGGTAATACTGCATTCGACAGGGAGACGGGGAAGGAGAGAGGTCATGGAGAAAAAGATATAAAAAAAAATAATGGGGCCCATAATGCTTTGGCTTTGGGGCCTGGTTTTCTTTGACCGAGGCTTATTCTGTGTGTAATGCACTCAGTACGTTCGAGGAAGTTCCTGGTAACTGATGAGCCAGTTTATGATTGTTTATTAAACCTCACTAAAACCACAACCTATATTAAAATGAGGCAGAGGCACACAATTGCAACTGGGGCAGCTGATTGGTGCTGCAGATACCCGATGCTCATTCCAGATTGGTGGGGGAGGGTGAGAGGTGGTGTGGTGTTGATGGTACCTCAACTTACATTTAAGATTTTTCTCTGAAGTATAATCACCCCTGGATACTGCAAAGGCTATGGGCCCTGACAATATTCCGGTAATGGTACTGAAGACCTGTGCTCCAGAACTTGCTGTGCCCCTAGCCAAGCTGCCCCAGTACAGCTGCAACACTGGCATCTACCCTGCAATGTGGAAAATTGCCCAAGTATGTCCTGCACACAAAAAGCAGGACAAGTCCAACCCGGCCAATTACTGCCCCATCGTCCTACTCTCAATCATCAGTAAAGTGATGGAAGGTGTCATCAACAGTGTCATCAAGCGGCACTTGCTGAGCAATAACCTGCTCAGTGACTCTCGGTTTGGGTTCCGCCTGGGCCACTCAGCTCCTGACCTCATTACAGCCTTGGTTCAAACATGGACAAAAGAGCTGAACTCAAGAGGTGAGGTGAGAGTGACTGCCCTTGACATCAAGGCAGCATTTGACCGAGTATGGCATCAAGGAGCCCTAGCAAAACTGGAGTCAATGGGAATCAGGGGGAAAACTCTCCGCTGGTTGGAGTCATACCTAGTGCAAAGGAAGATGGTTGTGGTAGTTGGAGGTCAATCATCTGAGCTCCAGGACATCACTGCAGGAGTTTCTCAGGGTAGTGTCCTAGGCCCAACCATCTTCAGCTGCTTCATCAGTGACCTTCCTTCAGTCATAAGGTTAGAAGTGGGGATGTTCGCTGATGATTGCACAATGTTCAGCACCATTCGCAACTCCTTAGATACTGAAACAATCCATGTAGAAATGCAGCAAGACCTGGACAATATCCAGGCTTGGGCTGATACGTGGCAAATAACATTTGCGCCACACAAGTGCCAGGCAATGACCATCTCCAACAAGAGAGAATCTAACCATCTCCCCATGACATTCAATGGCATTACCATCGCTGAATCTCTCACTATCAACATCCTAAGGGCTACCATTGAACAGAAAGTAAACTGGAGTAGCCATATAAATACCATGGCTACAAGAGCAGGTCAGAGGCTAGGAATCCTGAGGCGAGTAACTCACCTCCTGACTCCCCAAAGCCTGTCCACCATCTACAAGGCACAAGTCAGGAGTGTGATGGAATACTCTACACTTGCCTGGATGGGTGCAGCTCCAACAACACTCAAGAAGCTCGACGCCATCCAGGACAAAGCAGCCCGCTTGATTGGCACCCCATCCACAAACATTCACTCCCTCCACCACCGACGCAAAGTGACAGCAGTGTGTACCATCTACAAGATACACTGCAGAAACGCACCAAGGCTCCTTAGACAGCACCTTCCAAACCCGTGACCTCTACCAACCAGAAGGACAAGGGCAGCAAATACATGGGAACACCACCACCTGCAAGTTCCCCTCCAAGTCACACACCATCCTGACTTGGAACTATATCTCCATTCCTTCACTGTCGCCGGGTCAAAATCCTGGAATTCTCTCCTAACAGCACTGTGGGCGTACCTACCTCCCATGGGCTGCAATGGTTCAAGAATGCAGCTCACCACCACCTTCTCAAGGACAATTAGGGATGGGCAATAAATGCTGGCATAGCCAGTGATGCCCACATCCCATAAATGAATTGAAAAAAAAGAGTTTGTTTGGTCTAATTCTTCACAGGGGTCTTTGTTTTAAACAAAAAGAAATGTTATGTTGCTTTATGGGCAGACAGCAGTGCTTCCATTGGTGCTGGTACCTGCCATTCTGACCCCTGGCCCCTCTGGTGCTCCAAGGGCATCAAGCTTCAAGAGCCAGGAGGATTGCAAAAATATTTAGATGAGCTGAGATTGCATTATTAGGTGGGGTAAGATTGGGGGGTGCAGGTGTAGCTAGCGTATGATCTGTTACAGTCCAGACATCACTGCACCGAGAACATGTTACGGGCCTGATAGAAATCACTAGATTCATAATGTCTGATACTGTTCATACCTCTTGGTACCAGATACTCGTCTTCAGTTTTTGGTTCTGGCCATCCTGAAATAGCAAAAAGAGAAATGGACTTTTGTTAAGTGCAGGAATGTTAAACTTTCAAATCAACACTTATGCAAATCTGTAAGCATGTTCGTGAATATCTGTCAAATTTGTTTTAACGTGCCATTCAAAATCTAATAAGCATAACTAACTTTCTCCGAGGTTGTTGTGATTGGATTATATTGGTGCCTGAGGCATTAACCCTATAGTGTCAGTCGTGGATCTATGGGTAGCACTGTTGCTCTTTGAGTCAGTAAGTTGTGGGTTCAATCCTCGCTCCAGAGGCCTTGAGCACAAAGTCTAGGCTGATGCTCCAGTGCAGTGCTGAGGGAGTGCTGCACTGTCAGAGGTGTTATCTTTCAGATTAGACATTTACCTGAGGCCCTGTCTGCCTTCTCAGGTAGATGTAAAAGATCCCATGAGACTATTTAAAAGAATGGCAGGGGAGTTCTCCCTGGTGTCCTGGCCAATATTAATCCCTCAACCAACATCACTGAAGCAATTTATCTGGTCATTATCATTACATTACTGTTTGTGGGAGCTTGCTGTGCGCAAATTGGCTGTTGTGTTTCCTTCGTTGCAACAGTGACTACACTGGGCGGCACAGTGGCGCAGTGGTTAGCACCGCAGCCTCACAGCTCCAGCGACTCGGGTTCAATTCTGGGTACTGCCTGTGTGGAGTTTGCAAGTTCTCCCTGTGTCTGCGTGGGTTTTCTCTGGGTGCTCCGGTTTCCTCCCACAAGCCAAAAGACTTGCAGGTTGGTAGGTAAATTGACCATTATAAATTGCCCCTAGTATAGGTAGTTGGTAGGGAAAGATAGGGGCAGGTGGGGATGTGGTAGGATTATTGGGGTTAGTGTAGGATTAGTATAAATGGGTGGTTGATGGTTGGCACAGACTCGGTGGGCCGAAGGGCTTGTTTCAGTGCTGTATCTCTAAACTAAACTAAACTAAACTAAACTTCAAAAAAGTACTTCATTGGCTGTAAAGTGCTTTGGAACATCCCAAGGCTGTGATGTGAGGATTCTATAAACATGCAGAGTTTCATCATACACAAAATAACTGCATGCAGGATCCTTCCAACTATAAAGGAGGCAGTGGTGTAGTGGGAATGTCAGTGGACTAGTAATCCAGAACCCAGCTAATGCTCTGGGGACATGAGTTTGACTCCCACCACGGCAGATGGTGAAATTTGAATTCAACTAATGAATCAGGAATTAAAAGCCTAGTCTAATGGTGATCATGTCGATTGTTGTAAAAAAACTCATCTGGTTCACAAATGCCCTTTTAGGGAAGAAAATCTGCTGTCCTTACCAGGTCTGGCCGACATGTGATTCCAAACCCACAGTTATGTGGTTAACTGTTAAATGCCCTCTGAAATGGCCTAGCAAGGTACTCCGGATGGGCAATAAATGCTGTCCTAGCCAGCAATGCCCAGATCTCACAAACGAATATAAAGAAGTGTAATCTTGTTGTGATGTTACATCAATTAAATAAGAAAAATATGCCATAATAAAAACAGAAAGTGCTGGAAATACTCAGCAGGTCTGGCAGCATCTGTGGAGAGAGAAGTAGAGTTAATGTTTCAGGTCTGTGACCTTTCATCAGAAAACCATATGCCACAAGGTACACATATTCCTGTGTCTGGCGAATAGTCTACCTTAAAGGTAAACACTTACCACTTCCAGCACAGCATGTAGGATGAAGTCGATGTAAATAGTTGTGGGCTGTGTCCAGTTTTTTACTGGTCGGACTCCTCTGTTATAGTCTGTCAGTAGTTTCTCCATCAGTTGATGTAGTGTTGAATTCTGAAGGGATGCACTGTAAGTAAAACTTCCTGAAAATAACAGAGTGTGCTGAGGTAATTGGCAAAAGAACCAGAGAGGAGTTGAGGAGAATCTTTTTACACAGCAAGTTGTTATGATCTGAAATGCGCTGCCTGAAAGGGAGGTCGAAGCAGATTCCATAGTAACTTTCAAAATGGAATTGGACATAACTTGAAAAGGGAAAATGTTTAGGCCTGTGGGGAAAGAGCAAGGGAGTGGGACTAATTGGATAGCTGTTTCAAAGAGCTGGCACTGACATGATGGGCTGAATGGCCTCCTTCTATGCTGTATCATACCATGGTCTATGAAAAATAACACTTAATTATATAGAATTAGGAGCACAAATAATTTGTGAAGGTAATTAATTTTTACACTTAGAATACTGACTTTGAATTCCTCTGTACCATTACCAAGTTTGACTTGAATGGAACTGAATGTTGCCAGCACATGTGACAGGATGCCAATTTGATCCCACCTGCTATGCGCTGCTGCCAAGCTGAATTTCTGTCCAATAGAATCTTTTTGTACCATCTTTGACAAGCACCAACCAATAGCTTTTCTCCTGTCCCAACCACCAACAGATATTGACCAATAGATTTCCTCCTCTCCCAACCACCAACAGATATTGACCAATAGATTTCCTCCTCTCCCAACCACCAACAGATATTGACCAATAGATTTCCTCCTCTCCCAACCACCAACAGATATTGACCAATAGATTTCCTCCTCTCCCAACTACCAACAGATATTGACCAATAGATTTCCTCCTCTCCCAACCACCAACAGATATTGACCAATAGATTTCCTCCTCTCCCAACCACCAACAGATATTGACCAATAGATTTCCTCCTCTCTCAACCACCAACAGATATTGACCAATAGATTTCCTCCTCTCTCAACCACCAACAGATATTGACCAATAGATTTCCTCCTCTCTCAACCACCAACAGATATTGACCAATAGATTTCCTCATGTCCCAACCACCAACAGATATTGACCAATAGATTTCCTCCTCTCCCAACCACCAACAAATACTGACCAATAGATTTCCTCCTCTCCCAACCACCAACAGATATTGACCAATAGATTTCCTCGTGTCCCAACCACCAACAGATATTGACCAATAGAATTCCTCCTGTCCCAAACACTAACAAATACTGACCAATAGAGTTCCCCCGTCCCAAACATTAATTGATATTGACCAACTGAGCACCTCTTGTTGCAAACACTGAAAGGAACTGGCCTATGGAGTTCTTCCTGTCCCAACTCCTTACAGCTACTTGTCTATAGCCGTGTCAGCAAAGTTGAAGCCCATGGGACTAAAAATTGGCCAAGGGATAGAAAGCAGAGAGTAATGGTGAACGGCTGTTTTTTAGACTGGAGGGAGGTATACAGTGGTGTTCCCCAGGGGACTGTTTTTTGTCTGCTGCTCTTTTTGATATATATTAATGACCTTGACTTGGTTTACAGGATATATTTTCAAAGTCTACAGATGACACAAACCTCAGAAAGATAGTAAACAGTGAGAAGGATACTAACAGACTTCAGGAGGACATTGACAAACGAAAGAAATAGGCAGACGCATGGCAGATAAAATTTAGTGCAGAGAATTGGGGTCACGCATTTTGGAAGGAAGAATGAGGAGAGACAATATGAACAATTTTAAAGAGGGGGCAGGAGCAAAGAGACCTTTGAAGGTGTCAGGACAAGTAGATAAGGTTGTTAAAAACATACAGGATCCTTGGCCTTATAGATAGGGACATAGGGTACAAAATCAAGGAAGTTCTGTTAAACTTTTATAAAATACTGGTTAAGGCTCAGCTAAAGTATTGTGTCCAATTCAGGGCACCACATTTTAGGAAGGACTTCAAGGAGAGGGTGCAGAGGAGATTTACCAGAATGGGGTCAGGCCTGAGGGACTTCAGTTATGTGGATGGTCCAGAGAAGCTGGGATTGCTCTTCTTAGAGCAGAGAAGGTTAAGGGGAGATGTAACAGAGGTGTTCAAAATTGTGAGAGGTTTTGATAGTGTAATTAAGGAGAAACAGTTTCCGCTGGCAGGAGGGTCAGTAACATGAGGACACGGATTTAAGGTAATGGATGAAAGAACAAGAGAGGAGATGAGGAGAGGTTTTTTTTTACCAAGTTGTTGTAATCTGGAATGCCCTGCCTGAAAGAGAAATGGGAGTAGATTCAATAGTCACTTTCAAACAGGAATTGGATAAATATTTGAAAGGGAAAAATTTGCAGGGAAAGAGCATGGGAGTGGGACTATTTAGATAGCCCTTTCAAATGGAATTCCTCCTGTTCAAATCACTAAAAGGTACTGGCCTGTCGAGCTTTTCCTGTTTTAAATGCTGAAGTAGACTGCCCCAAGAGAGTTCTTCCTGCTTCAAGCATCGACAGGAATCGATCATTTTTTTAATTGCAATAATTTTTGCTTTCAGGTCTTCAAGTAATTCTGCCAGCCTCATTTGTGGTGATATTTATTATATCAATTGATGGTTATGTCATAACCCTTGTTTTAGATTCTCATTTAAGGCCCATCTCATTCAAAATCAATTTTCAGCACTTATTCCCCTACTGCAATGGCTTGTTAATGGTTGTGCGTTAAGGGCCTGATTTCCAAAGTAATTATGTCTCTGAAGGGCTGTTTGTAAAAGGGCACTTACTGTGCAAATGATCACTGTAGAGATTTTGTACTTGGTAATTAATGTTTCGATCATGAGGCTACAAGACTGTGCAGTATTTTCCAATGGAGCGAGATAACCTGGAATACCAAGATTTTCTTAAACCTATTGTGACTTGCTAAATCCCTCTACCTTATAACATTAACCTCTGAATTACATTTTTTTTTTACTGGGGACGGGAGGTCTGGGTGGAATTCTGTTTGTTTTAAATACTCCACAATATCTATAGGACAAAAATGCAAGGAGAAATTTTAGGCCCAATTTTCTAAATACATCTGTTATGAGGCATAGAATTATGGGAAGAATGCTTGTAATTTTTTGATCTGCAATCCCAATAAGAGAAGCTATGTGCTAATGAAATCCATATGGAAAAAATTCTCCTGCAATGGTTATGGTTTCTAAAATATCCTGTTTCCTCAAAAGTTTGGAGAACTGAACCTTTAGGCATCAATTCAAATGTGCAAAGTTACCACATGGAGTATTTCAGGCAAATAGCTTAGATGCATTTAAGGAGAAGCTGGATAAGCACAAGAGGGAGAAAGGAATGGAAGGGTATGTTGATGAGATTAGATGAAGAAGGATGGGAGGCAGCTCACGTGGAGCATAGGCCAAATGGCCTGTTTCAGTGCTCTAAATAATTTGTAAGTTTACAATGTACACAAGTTTCTCTGTAAAACATATGGAGATTGACACCCTGAGAAGGAATGATTTGGAGCCTGGGATTCAACATTTAGCACAGGAAGGATGCAGCAAGGAGGAAGAAGGTGGTTGGAACTTAAGAGGACCAGAGAAGAAAGTCAAAGGAGCAAGCATCAAAGTAGAAATAATAAAATAGTGAGAGGCAAGAAAGGCGGCGCAGCGGTTAGCACCGCAGCCTCACAGCTCCAGGGACCTGGGTTCAATTCTGGGTACTGCCTGTGCGGAATTTGCAAGTTCTCCCTGTGTCTGCGTGGGTTTCCTCCGGGTGCTCCGGTTTCCTCCCACTGCCAAAAGACTTGCAGGTGATAGGTAAATTGGTTGTTATAAATTGCCCCTAGTGTAGGTAGGTGGTAGGGCATATGGGATTACTGTAGGGTTAGTATAAATGGGTGGTTGTTGGTCAGCACAGATTTGGTGGGCCAAAGGGCCTGTTTCAGTGCTGTATCTCTAAATAAATAAAAAATAAATAAAAGGTTTTGGTAGAGTGAAGGAAAGTTGCAAATGAATTGAAAGAGGTGAGTTTGTAAAAACTTATCAATGGAGGTATTTATTTAAATATTGAGAATGTCAGTGTTCAGAAATTTGAATTGATGTTCAAAGGTTCACTCGCCAAATTGTTATAGGATATATAATTCTGTTCATGAGTATACTGAGATCCAACAATATTGCAACTGTTAAAAGAGCACAACGTAATGCAACCACACCATTACGTACTAAAACAGTCCAGCAGCAGCAGCATGAAGCTTATCATTATTGAGAAAATTGGGCAAAGGACCAAGGTGGAAAAGAGTAGGAGAGAAGACAAGATAAATGAAGAAGTGGTTAAGTGGCCAAACTTGGGTTTCGAAAGCCTGTAGATTATAGTAGTAAGGGATAACTAAAATATAATAATTGTCATACAAATAATAGTATTCCTTTCTATGCAATAAAGATTCGAGTGCTCAGGCCACCTCCTCGGAGCAGATTGACTCCTGGACAACACCATGTTTTCAAATATTTGCTGACTTTTTTTTGCAGTTATTCATGATCAATATAGGGACATAAAAATTACTTAATTCTAAATGTAGTCATGGTCTGGATATTACAAAGTCCCTTTCTTATCAGAATACAACGTACCTTACAATATCTCTAAAGAAAACCTTCGCTGTAATCAGTTTCAATACAAATTCTTCCAAAGTAGAATTGGAAACAAACAATGGAATTACAGAAGGAAATTTTATGTACAAAAATTTGCACTGTCTGTGAAATATCACCGAAATGATCTATTAATTTAAAAGCAACAAAACACTGGTTTATTTAAATATTTTGGGGCTGTGTTGCCATATACTTTTTTGGCCAGAAAATCCTCTCATTTGTATTTTTCCCTCAAAATAGCACCTAAATCCTTACTAATAAAAACGTCCTGTCACAATTTCAAAAGCATACTGTACTCTGCATTGATATGATCGTCCAATACAATGCAGTAAATTGGTTGACTGCAGCATTTAAAAGATACTTAATTTTTTTTAAGTGCTTTGATTTAATGCTCGCAAGTTCATTCATAAAGTTCAGAGATAGAAAAGTTTTTGGCAAGAACTTACCTGAAAACAGGCAGAAGAAGAGTGGAAACAAAGCCATTTCTGTCCTGGAGGAGTTAGGTCCTAATCTTTGTTGCTTTATCTACATGCGCACTGAAACCAGGCGAAAATTACCTAGCAATTCTGGGCAGACAGACCTTTGTCAGGTTTAAATAGTAGCCTGGGTTAATTAATCCCAAGTCTCATGTTAACATGATCAATCTGTTTCTTTCTGTGATAATCTGATCTCTGGCATTATCTTGATACAAAAGGACAAAGCTTGGAGAGATTTCCTGAAAAGATTGCAATTTGGATCCCAGTTTTCTGACTATAGATTTGATTTTATTGCAAATGAAAGAAGTTAAGTGGATAATGGTTTAATGGGAGTGGATCTCCTGGGGTTTGTAATACTTACACTGAGAAAATGTAAACGCATTTAATGCTTTCCCATATAATAAAAGCAAAATACTGCGGATGCTGGAAATCTGAAATAAAAACAAGAAATGCTGGAACCACCCAGCAGGTCTGGCAGCATCTGTGGAAAGAGAAGCAGAGTTAACGTTTCGGGTCCGTGACCCTTCATTGGAACTCCCATAACTGCCTGTAGCCAGGCATAATGTAGTCCCTAACATTAGTAACGCCCGGCATTTTCACCTGTCACCACTCTGGGTTTGGAGCAGAGAATTCTGTCCAGAAATTATTAGAATATAAATTAGATGCTAAACTGCCCTCTGAAATGTCCTAGGAAGCCCCTCAAAACTGAAAGTGAGCCATAACTGCCCTCCTTATCAGTAACTCCCACTGAGAATGATAGATTTTTGGTCTCTTAGGAAATCAAGGGATCTGATGAGCAGGTGGGAAAGTGGAGTTGAATCTTAAGATCAGCCCATGATTGTTTTGAATGGTGGAGCAGGCTCGATGGGCCATATGGCATACTCCTGCTGGTATTTCTTTTGAGAATGAATGATTTAAAAAAAAGAGATTCTGATTTTGGAGATATTTGTTGCTGATCGTCTCTTGCATTCGCTGTGATCTCCACAGACTCAAAACAGCAGAGACCTCGCTGAATTTACCAAAAAACACTATTACCATCTGTGCAACCTGTTATTTCAGTGATGTCCCTGTTATGACTTAATGCCAGAGTAAAGATAGTACAAGCACATTAGTAAGTGAACTTTGGTGATCAGAATGTCTCCCCGCTGAGTTAAGGAGGCATCAAGAGTGACCACTTCGAGAGGAGGATTCACCCAAAGCTCTCCGAGCTCCAGGCACATTCCCTTGCTGCTTCTCCTGGCTGTTCTGTAAGAGCAACCCCCAGTCAGTGAGAAAGGTTCATCTGCCAGAAATAAGATTCACAACTTAAACCAACTGCACATAAGAATTGCTAGATCAAAATCCATCTTTGGTCCATCTCATTTGCCTTTTCCTATCCTGGTGGTTGCATGATGCAAAAATGATGAAGCTGTTGACTAATCATAGCCATCAATCTCTATCAATTAGTCTAAAGGAGACCCAGATATGAGGCCCAGTGATGGAGATCTTTGGGAATCCAAAGTCACCTGTTTCCACTCAATCATGCCACACTCACCACATGTACAGTTCTTTTTGCATTGCTGGTTGTACTGTGAAACTTCCCTCATTTCACAGACATTTGACAGCACTGGCTGCCAAGATTTACTGAACTGCTACAGTATAAACTCAACAAAAGCTCCAGTGACAAGGGATTCCGGTGTACCTGGGAAAGCCTTGCTTAAAAAATCTGCCAAGTGACACAGGGAAGGGTGCAAACAACATACTGAAGTTGAGAATTCAGTAATTTGAAAAGTTGGTTTATTAGATATAAACAAAGTTAGTAAATGCCTATTGTGGGTATGCTGTATATCAGTGTTTTACAGTAATCAGACTAATTATTTTACACGCGCGGTATATCGGTGTTTTACAGTAATCAGACAAAATAATTATTTTACATGTACTGTATATCAGTGTTTTACAGTAATCAGACTAATTATTTTACACGCGCGGTATATCGGTGTTTTACAGTAATTAGACAAAATAATTATTTTACACGCGCTGTATATCGGTGATGTACAGTAATCAGACAAACTAATTATTTTACACGTGCTGTATATCGGTGTTTTACAGTAATTAGACAAAATAATTATTTTACACGCGCTGTATATCGGTGATGTACAGTAATCAGACAAACTAATTATTTTACACGTGCTGTATATCGGTGTTTTACAGTAATTAGACAAAATAATTATTTTACACGCACTGTATATCGGTGATGTACAGTAATCAGACAAACTAATTATTTTACACACGCTGTATATCGGTGTTTTACAGTAATTAGACAAAATAATTATTTTACACGCGCTGTATATCGGTGAAGTACAGTAATCAGACAAACTAATTATTTTACACACGCTGTATATCGGTGTTTTACAGTAATTAGACAAAATAATTATTTTACACGCGCTGTATATCGGTGATGGACAGTAATCAGACAAATTAATTATTTTACACGTGCTGTATATCGGTGATGTACAGTAATCAGACAATTTAATTATTTTACACGTGCTGTATATCGGTGATGTACAGTAATCAGACAATTTAATTATTTTACACGTGCTGTATATCGGTGATGGACAGTAATCAGACAATTTAATTATTTTACACGTGCTGTATATCGGTGATGTACAGTAATCAGACAATTTAATTATTTTACACGTGCTGTATATCGGTGATGTACAGTAATCAGACAATTTAATTATTTTACACGTGCTGTATATCGGTGATGGACAGTAATCAGACAAATTAATTATTTTACACGTGCTGTATATCGGTGATGTACAGTAATCAGACAATTTAATTATTCTACACGCGCTGTATATTGGTGATGTACAGTAATCAGACAAATTAATTATTCTACACGCGCTGTATATCGGTGATGGACAGTAATCAGACAAATTAATTATTTTACACGTGCTGTATATCGGTGATGTACAGTAATTAGACAAAATAATTATTTTACACGCGCTGTATATCGGTGATGTACAGTAATTAGACAAAATAATTATTTTACACGCACTGTATATCGGTGATGTACAGTAATCAGACAAACTAATTATTTTACACACGCTGTATATCGGTGTTTTACAGTAATTAGACAAAATAATTATTTTACACGCGCTGTATATCGGTGATGTACAGTAATCAGACAAACTAATTATTTTACACACGCTGTATATCGGTGTTTTACAGTAATTAGACAAAATAATTATTTTACACGCGCTGTATATCGGTGATGTACAGTAATCAGACAAACTAATTATTTTACACACGCTGTATATCGGTGTTTTACAGTAATCAGACAAACTAATTATTTTACACACGCTGTATATCGGTGTTTTACAGTAATTAGACAAAATAATTATTTTACACGTGCTGTATATCGGTGATGTACAGTAATCAGACAATTTAATTATTTTACACGTGCTGTATATCGGTGATGTACAGTAATCAGACAATTTAATTATTTTACACGTGCTGTATATCGGTGATGGACAGTAATCAGACAATTTAATTATTTTACACGTGCTGTATATCGGTGATGTACAGTAATCAGACAATTTAATTATTTTACACGTGCTGTATATCGGTGATGGACAGTAATCAGACAAATTAATTATTTTACACGTGCTGTATATCGGTGATGTACAGTAATCAGACAATTTAATTATTCTACACGCGCTGTATATTGGTGATGTACAGTAATCAGACAAATTAATTATTCTACACGCGCTGTATATTGGTGATGTACAGTAATCAGACAAATTAATTATTCTACACGCGCTGTATATTGGTGATGTACAGTAATCAGACAAATTAATTATTCTACACGTGCTGTATATCGGTTATGGACAGTAATCAGACAAAATAATTATTTTACACACGCTGTATATCGGTGATGTACAGTAATCAGACAAATTAATTATTTTACACGTGCTGTATATCGGTGATGTACAGTAATCAGACAATTTAATTATTTTACACGTGCTGTATATCGGTGATGTACAGTAATCAGACAATTTAATTATTTTACACGTGCTGTATATCGGTGATGTACAGTAATCAGACAAATTAATTATTTTACACACGCTGTATATCGGTGATGTACAGTAATCAGACAAATTAATTATTTTACACGTGCTGTATATCGGTGATGTACAGTAATCAGACAATTTAATTATTCTACACGCGCTGTATATCGGTGATGTACAGTAATCAGACAAATTAATTATTTTACACGTGCTGTATATCGGTGATGTACAGTAATCAGACAATTTAATTATTTTACACGTGCTGTATATCGGTGATGTACAGTAATCAGACAATTTAATTATTTTACACGTGCTGTATATCGGTGATGGACAGTAATCAGACAAATTAATTATTTTACACGTGCTGTATATCGGTGATGTACAGTAATCAGACAATTTAATTATTTTACACGTGCTGTATATCGGTGATGTACAGTAATCAGACAATTTAATTATTTTACACGTGCTGTATATCGGTGATGTACAGTAATCAGACAAATTAATTATTTTACACGTGCTGTATATCGGTGATGTACAGTAATCAGACAATTTAATTATTCTACACGCGCTGTATATTGGTGATGTACAGTAATCAGACAAATTAATTATTCTACACGCGCTGTATATTGGTGATGTACAGTAATCAGACAAATTAATTATTCTACACGCGCTGTATATTGGTGATGTACAGTAATCAGACAAATTAATTATTCTACACGTGCTGTATATCGGTGATGGACAGTAATCAGACAAAATAATTATTTTACACACGCTGTATATCGGTGTTTTACAGTAATTAGACAAAATAATTATTTTACACGCGCTGTATATCGGTGATGTACAGTAATCAGACAAATTAATTATTTTACACACGCTGTATATCGGTGTTTTACAGGAATTAGACAAAATAATTATTTTACACGCGCTGTATATCGGTGATGGACAGTAATCAGACAAATTAATTATTTTACACGTGCTGTATATCGGTGTTGTACAGTAATCAGACAAATTAATTATTTTACACACGCTGTATATCGGTGATGTACAGTAATTAGACAAAATAATTATTTTACACGCGCTGTATATCGGTGATGTACAGTAATCAGACAAATTTATTATTTTACACACGCTGTATATCGGTGTTTTACAGTAATTAGACAAAATAATTATTTTACACGCGCTGTATATCGGTGATGTACAGTAATCAGACAAATTAATTATTTTACACACGCTGTATATCGGTGTTTTACAGTAATTAGACAAATTAATTATTTTACACACGCTGTATATCGGTGATGTACAGTAATTAGACAAAATAATTATTTTACACACGCTGTATATCGGTGATGTACAGTAATTAGACAAATTAATTATTTTACACACGCTGTATATCGGTGATGTACAGTAATTAGACAAATTAATTATTTTACACACGCTGTATATCGGTGATGTACAGTAATTAGACAAATTAATTATTTTACACACGCTGTATATCGGTGATGTACAGTAATCAGACAAATTAATTATTTTACACACGCTGTATATCGGTGATGTACAGTAATCAGACAAATTAATTATTTTACACACGCTGTATATCGGTGATGTACAGTAATTAGACAAAATAATTATTTTACACGCGCTGTATATCGGTGATGTACAGTAATTAGACAAATTAATTATTTTACACGCGCTGTATATCGGTGATGTACAGTAATTAGACAAATTAATTATTTTACACACGCTGTATATCGGTGATGTACAGTAATTAGACAAATTAATTATTTTACACACGCTGTATATCGGTGATGTACAGTAATCAGACAAATTAATTATTTTACACACGCTGTATATCGGTGATGTACAGTAATCAGACAAATTAATTATTTTACACACGCTGTATATCGGTGATGTACAGTAATTAGACAAAATAATTATTTTACACGCGCTGTATATCGGTGATGTACAGTAATCAGACAAATTAATTATTTTACACACGCTGTATATCGGTGTTTTACAGTAATTAGACAAATTAATTATTTTACACGCGCTGTATATCGGTGATGTACAATAATCAGACAAATTAATTATTTTACACACGCTGTATATCGGTGATGTACAGTAATTAGACAAAATAATTATTTTACACGCGCTGTATATCGGTGATGGACAGTAATCAGACAAATTAATTATTTTACACGTGCTGTATATCGGTGATGTACAGTAATCAGACAAATTAATTATTTTACACGTGCTGTATATCGGTGATGTACAGTAATCAGACAATTTAATTATTTTACACGCGCTGTATATCGGTGATGGACAGTAATCAGACAATTTAATTATTTTACACACGTTGTATATCGGTGATGGACAGTAATCAGACAAATTAATTATTTTACACACGTTGTATATCGGTGATGGACAGTAATCAGACAATTTAATTATTTTACACGTGCTGTATATCGGTGATGGACAGTAATCAGACAAATTAATTATTTTACACGTGCTGTATATCGGTGATGGACAGTAATCAGACAAATTAATTATTTTACACGCGCTGTATATTGGTGATGGACAGTAATCAGACAAATTAATTATTTTACACGTGCTGTATATCGGTGATGTACAGTAATCAGACAATTTAATTATTTTACACGCGCTGTATATTGGTGATGGACAGTAATCAGACAAATTAATTATTTTACACGTGCTGTATATCGGTGATGTACAGTAATCAGACAATTTAATTATTTTACACGTGCTGTATATCGGTGATGGACAGTAATCAGACAAATTAATTATTTTACACACGCTGTATATCGGTGATGGACAGTAATCAGACAAATTAATTATTTTACACGTGCTGTATATCGGTGATGTACAGTAATCAGACAAATTAATTATTTTACACGTGCTGTATATCGGTGATGGACAGTAATCAGACAAATTAATTATTTTACACGCGCTGTATATCGGTGATGTACAGTAATCAGACAATTTAATTATTTTACACGCGCTGTATATCGGTGATGGACAGTAATCAGACAAATTAATTATTTTACACACGTTGTATATCGGTGATGTACAGTAATCAGACAAATTAATTATTCTACACGTGCTGTATATCGGTGATGGACAGTAATCAGACAAATTAATTATTTTACACGCGCTGTATATCGGTGATGTACAGTAATCAGACAAATTAATTATTTTACACGCGCTGTATATCGGTGATGTACAGTAATCAGACAAATTAATTATTTTACACGTGCTGTATATCGGTGATGTACAGTAATCAGACAATTTAATTATTTTACACGTGCTGTATATCGGTGATGTACAGTAATCAGACAAATTAATTATTTTACACGCGCTGTATATCGGTGATGTACAGTAATCAGACAAATTAATTATTTTACACGCGCTGTATATCGGTGATGTACAGTAATCAGACAAATTAATTATTTTACACGCGCTGTATATCGGTGATGTACAGTAATCAGACAAATTAATTATTTTACACGCGCTGTATATCGGTGATGTACAGTAATCAGACAAATTAATTATTTTACACGTGCTGTATATCGGTGATGTACAGTAATCAGACAAATTAATTATTCTACACGTGCTGTATATCGGTGATGGACAGTAATCAGACAAATTAATTATTTTACACGCGCTGTATATCGGTGATGTACAGTAATCAGACAAATTAATTATTTTACACGCGCTGTATATCGGTGATGTACAGTAATCAGACAAATTAATTATTTTACACGTGCTGTATATCGGTGATGTACAGTAATCAGACAATTTAATTATTTTACACGTGCTGTATATCGGTGATGTACAGTAATCAGACAATTTAATTATTTTACACGTGCTGTATATCGGTGATGTACAGTAATCAGACAAATTAATTATTTTACACACGCTGTATATCGGTGATGTACTGTAATCAGACAATTTAATTATTTTACACGTGCTGTATATCGGTGATGGACAGTAATCAGACAATTTAATTATTTTACACGTGCTGTATATCGGTGATGTACAGTAATCAGACAAATTAATTATTTTACACACGCTGTATATCGGTGATGTACTGTAATCAGACAATTTAATTATTTTACACGTGCTGTATATCGGTGATGTACTGTAATCAGACAATTTAATTATTTTACACGCGCTGTATATCGGTGATGTACAGTAATCAGACAAATTAATTATTTTACACGTGCTGTATATCGGTGATGTACAGTAATTAGACAAAATAATTATTTTACACGCGCTGTATATCGGTGATGTACAGTAATCAGACAATTTAATTATTTTACACGCGCTGTATATCGGTGATGTACAGTAATCAGACAAATTAATTATTTTACACGTGCTGTATATCGGTGATGTACAGTAATCAGACAAATTAATTATTTTACACGTGCTGTATATCGGTGATGTACAGTAATCAGACAAATTAATTATTTTACACGCGCTGTATATCGGTGATGTACAGTAATCAGACAAATTAATTATTCTACACGTGCTCTATATCGGTGATGGACAGTAATCAGACAATTTAATTATTTTACACGTGCTGTATATCGGTGATGGACAGTAATCAGACAAATTAATTATTTTACACGTGCTGTATATCGGTGATGTACAGTAATCAGACAATTTAACTATTTTACACGTGCTGTATATCGGTGATGTACTGTAATCAGACAAATTAATTATTTTACACACGCTGTATATCGGTGATGTACAGTAATCAGACAAATTAATTATTTTACACGTGCTGTATATCGGTGATGTACTGTAATCAGACAAATTAATTATTTTACACACGCTGTATATCGGTGATGTACAGTAATCAGACAAATTAATTATTTTACACGCGCTGTATATCGGTGATGTACAGTAATCAGACAAATTAATTATTTTACACGCGCTGTATATCGGTGATGGACAGTAATCAGACAATTTAATTATTTTACACGTGCTGTATATCGGTGATGTACAGTAATCAGACAAATTAATTATTTTACACGCGCTGTATATCGGTGATGTACAGTAATCAGACAAATTAATTATTTTACACGTGCTGTATATCGGTGATGGACAGTAATCAGACAATTTAATTATTTTACACGTGCTGTATATCGGTGATGTACAGTAATCAGACAAATTAATTATTTTACACGTGCTGTATATCGGTGATGTACAGTAATCAGACAATTTAATTATTCTACACGCGCTGTATATTGGTGATGTACAGTAATCAGACAAATTAATTATTTTACACACGCTGTATATTGGTGATGTACAGTAATCAGACAAAATAATGATTTTACACGTGCTGTATATCGGTGATGTACAGTAATCAGACAAATTAATTATTTTACACGTGCTGTATATCGGTGATGTACAGTAATCAGACAATTTAATTATTTTACACGTGCTGTATATCGGTGATGTACAGTAATCAGACAATTTAATTATTTTACACGTGCTGTATATCGGTGATGTACAGTAATCAGACAAATTAATTATTTTACACGTGCTGTATATCGGTGATGTACAGTAATCAGACAATTTAATTATTTTACACGTGCTGTATATCAGTGATGTACAGTAATCAGACAAATTAATTATTTTACACGTGCTGTATATCGGTGATGTACAGTAATCAGACAATTTAATTATTTTACACGTGCTGTATATCGGTGATGTACAGTAATCAGACAAATTAATTATTTTACACGTGCTGTATATCGGTGATGTACAGTAATCAGACAATTTAATTATTCTACACGCGCTGTATATTGGTGATGTACAGTAATCAGACAAATTAATTATTTTACACGCGCTGTATATCGGTGATGTACAGTAATCAGACAATTTAATTATTTTACACGCGCTGTATATCGGTGATGTACAGTAATCAGACAAATTAATTATTTTACACGCGCTGTATATTGGTGATGTACAGTAATCAGACAAATTAATTATTTTACACGTGCTGTATATCGGTGATGTACAGTAATCAGACAAATTAATTATTTTACACGCGCTGTATATTGGTGATGTACAGTAATCAGACAAATTAATTATTTTACACGCGCTGTATATTGGTGATGTACAGTAATCAGACAAAATAATTATTTTACACGTGCTGTATATCGGTGATGTACAGTAATCAGACAAATTAATTATTTTACACGCGCTGTATATTGGTGATGTACAGTAATCAGACAAATTAATTATTTTACACGCGCTGTATATTGGTGATGTACAGTAATCAGACAAAATAATTATTTTACACGTGCTGTATATCGGTGATGTACAGTAATCAGACAAATTAATTATTTTACACGCGCTGTATATTGGTGATGTACAGTAATCAGACAAATTAATTATTTTACACGCGCTGTATATTGGTGATGTACAGTAATCAGACAATTTAATTATTTTACACGTGCTGTATATCGGTGTTGTGCTGTAATCAGACAATTTAATTATTTTACACGCGCTGTATATTGGTGATGTACAGTAATCAGACAAATTAATTATTTTACACGCGCTGTATATTGGTGATGTACAGTAATCAGACAAATTAATTATTTTACACGCGCTGTATATTGGTGATGTACAGTAATCAGACAAAATAATTATTTTACACGTGCTGTATATCGGTGATGTACAGTAATCAGACAAATTAATTATTTTACACGCGCTGTATATTGGTGATGTACAGTAATCAGACAAATTAATTATTTTACACGCGCTGTATATTGGTGATGTACAGTAATCAGACAAATTAATTATTTTACACGCGCTGTATATTGGTGATGTACAGTAATCAGACAAAATAATTATTTTACACGTGCTGTATATCGGTGATGTACAGTAATCAGACAATTTAATTATTTTACACGTGCTGTATATCGGTGATGTACAGTAATCAGACAAATTAATTATTTTACACGTGCTGTATATCGGTGATGTACAGTAATCAGACAAATTAATTATTTTACACGTGCTGTATATCGGTGATGTACAGTAATCAGACAATTTAATTATTTTACACGTGCTGTATATCGGTGATGTACAGTAATCAGACAATTTAATTATTTTACACGTGCTGTATATCGGTGATGTACAGTAATCAGACAATTTAATTATTTTACACGCGCTGTATATCGGTGATGTACTGTAATCAGACAAAATAATTATTTTACACGTGCTGTATATCGGTGATGTACAGTAATCAGACAATTTAATTATTTTACACGTGCTGTATATCGGTGATGTACAGTAATCAGACAATTTAATTATTTTACACGTGCTGTATATCGGTGATGTACAGTAATCAGACAATTTAATTATTTTACACGTGCTGTATATCGGTGATGTACAGTAATCAGACAATTTAATTATTTTACACGTGCTGTATATCGGTGATGTACAGTAATCAGACAATTTAATTATTTTACACGTGCTGTATGTCGGTGATGTACAGTAATCAGACAATTTAATTATTTTACACGCGCTGTATATCGGTGATGTACTGTAATCAGACAAAATAATTATTTTACACGTGCTGTATATCGGTGATGTACAGTAATCAGACAATTTAATTATTTTACACGTGCTGTATATCGGTGATGTACAGTAATCAGACAATTTAATTATTTTACACGTGCTGTATATCGGTGATGTACAGTAATCAGACAATTTAATTATTTTACACGCGCTGTATATCGGTGATGTACTGTAATCAGACAATTTAATTATTTTACACGTGCTGTATATCGGTGATGTACAGTAATCAGACAATTTAATTATTTTACACGTGCTGTATATCGGTGTTGTACTGTAATCAGACAATTTAATTATTTTACACGCGCTGTATATTGGTGATGTACAGTAATCAGACAATTTAATTATTTTACACGCGCTGTATATTGGTGATGTACAGTAATCAGACAATTTAATTATTTTACACGTGCTGTATATCGGTGTTGTGCTGTAATCAGACAATTTAATTATTTTACACGCGCTGTATATTGGTGATGTACAGTAATCAGACAATTTAATTATTTTACACGCGCTGTATATTGGTGATGTACAGTAATCAGACAATTTAATTATTTTACACGCGCTGTATATTGGTGATGTACAGTAATCAGACAATTTAATTATTTTACACGTGCTGTATATCGGTGATGTACAGTAATCAGACAATTTAATTATTTTACACGTGCTGTATATCGGTGATGTACAGTAATCAGACAATTTAATTATTTTACACGTGCTGTATATCGGTGTTGTACTGTAATCAGACAATTTAATTATTTTACACGTGCTGTATATTGGTGATGTACAGTAATCAGACAATTTAATTATTTTACACGCGCTGTATATTGGTGATGTACAGTAATCAGACAAAATAATTATTTTACACGTGCTGTATATCGGTGATGTACAGTAATCAGACAAATTAATTATTTTACACGCGCTGTATATTGGTGATGTACAGTAATCAGACAATTTAATTATTTTACACGTGCTGTATATCGGTGATGTACAGTAATCAGACAATTTAATTATTTTACACGTGCTGTATATCGGTGATGTACAGTAATCAGACAAATTAATTATTTTACACGTGCTGTATATCGGTGATGTACAGTAATCAGACAATTTAATTATTTTACACGTGCTGTATATCGGTGATGTACAGTAATCAGACAATTTAATTATTTTACACGCGCTGTATATCGGTGATGTACTGTAATCAGACAATTTAATTATTTTACACGCGCTGTATATCGGTGTTGTACTGTAATCAGACAATTTAATTATTTTACACGTGCTGTATATCGGTGATGTACTGTAATCAGACAATTTAATTATTTTACACGTGCTGTATATTGGTGATGTACAGTAATCAGACAATTTAATTATTTTACACGCGCTGTATATCGGTGATGTACTGTAATCAGACAATTTAATTATTTTACACGCGCTGTATATCGGTGATGTACAGTAATCAGACAATTTAATTATTTTGCACGCGCTGTATATCGGTGATGTACAGTAATCAGACAATTTAATTATTTTGCACGTGCTGTATATTGGTGATGTACAGTAATCAGACAATTTAATTATTTTACACGTGCTGTATATCGGTGATGTACAGTAATCAGACAATTTAATTATTTTGCACGTGCTGTATATTGGTGATGTACAGTAATCAGACAATTTAATTATTTTACACGTGCTGTATATCGGTGATGTACTGTAATCAGACAATTTAATTATTTTACACGTGCTGTATATCGGTGATGTACAGTAATCAGACAATTTAATTATTTTACACGTGCTGTATATCGGTGATGTACAGTAATCAGACAATTTAATTATTTTACACGTGCTGTATATTGGTGATGTACTGTAATCAGACAATTTAATTATTTTACACGTGCTGTATATCGGTGATGTACTGTAATCAGACAATTTAATTATTTTACACGTGCTGTATATCGGTGATGTACAGTAATCAGACAATTTAATTATTTTACACGTGCTGTATATCGGTGATGTACAGTAATCAGACAATTTAATTATTTTACACGTGCTGTATATTGGTGATGTACTGTAATCAGACAATTTAATTATTTTACACGTGCTGTATATCGGTGATGTACTGTAATCAGACAATTTAATTATTTTACACGTGCTGTATATCGGTGATGTACAGTAATCAGACAATTTAATTATTTTACACGTGCTGTATATCGGTGATGTACAGTAATCAGACAATTTAATTATTTTACACGCGCTGTATATCGGTGATGTACAGTAATCAGACAAATTAATTATTTTACACGTGCTGTATATCGGTGATGTACAGTAATCAGACAAATTAATTATTTTACACGTGCTGTATATCGGTGATGTACAGTAATCAGACAAATTAATTATTTTACACGCGCTGTATATCGGTGATGTACAGTAATCAGACAAATTAATTATTTTACACGTGCTGTATATCGGTGATGTACAGTAATCAGAC
Source organism: Heterodontus francisci (assembly GCF_036365525.1). Classification (NCBI taxonomy): domain Eukaryota; kingdom Metazoa; phylum Chordata; class Chondrichthyes; order Heterodontiformes; family Heterodontidae; genus Heterodontus; species Heterodontus francisci. The sequence goes on along the minus strand of NC_090392.1, from coordinate 75,668,784 downwards.
AATTTAATTATTTTACACGCGCTGTATATCGGTGATGTACAGTAATCAGACAATTTAATTATTTTGCACGTGCTGTATATTGGTGATGTACAGTAATCAGACAATTTAATTATTTTACACGTGCTGTATATCGGTGATGTACAGTAATCAGACAAATTAATTATTTTACACGCGCTGTATCTCGGTGATGTACAGTAATCAGGCATTAATTATTTTGCACGTGCTGTATATCGGTGATGGACAGTAATCAGACAATTTAATTATTTTACACGCGCTGTATATCGGTGATGTACAGTAATCAGACAATTTAATTATTTTACACACGCTGTATATCGGTGATGTACAGTAATTAGACAAAATAATTATTTTACACACGCTGTATATCGGTGATGTACAGTAATTAGACAAATTAATTATTTTACACACGCTGTATATCGGTGATGTACAGTAATTAGACAAATTAATTATTTTACACACGCTGTATATCGGTGATGTACAGTAATTAGACAAATTAATTATTTTACACACGCTGTATATCGGTGATGTACAGTAATCAGACAAATTAATTATTTTACACACGCTGTATATCGGTGATGTACAGTAATCAGACAAATTAATTATTTTACACATGCTGTATATCGGTGATGTACAGTAATTAGACAAAATAATTATTTTACACGCGCTGTATATCGGTGATGTACAGTAATCAGACAAATTAATTATTTTACACACGCTGTATATCGGTGTTTTACAGTAATTAGACAAAATAATTATTTTACACGCGCTGTATATCGGTGATGTACAGTAATCAGACAAATTAATTATTTTACACACGCTGTATATCGGTGATGTACAGTAATTAGACAAAATAATTATTTTACACGCGCTGTATATCGGTGATGGACAGTAATCAGACAAATTAATTATTTTACACGTGCTGTATATCGGTGATGTACAGTAATCAGACAAATTAATTATTTTACACGTGCTGTATATCGGTGATGTACAGTAATCAGACAATTTAATTATTTTACACGCGCTGTATATCGGTGATGTACAGTAATCAGACAAATTAATTATTTTACACGTGCTGTATATCGGTGATGTACAGTAATCAGACAAATTAATTATTTTACACGTGCTGTATATCGGTGATGGACAGTAATCAGACAATTTAATTATTTTACACACGTTGTATATCGGTGATGGACAGTAATCAGACAAATTAATTATTTTACACACGTTGTATATCGGTGATGGACAGTAATCAGACAATTTAATTATTTTACACGTGCTGTATATCGGTGATGGACAGTAATCAGACAAATTAATTATTTTACACGCGCTGTATATCGGTGATGTACAGTAATCAGACAAATTAATTATTTTACACGCGCTGTATATTGGTGATGGACAGTAATCAGACAAATTAATTATTTTACACACGTTGTATATCGGTGATGGACAGTAATCAGACAATTTAATTATTTTACACGTGCTGTATATCGGTGATGGACAATAATCAGACAAATTAATTATTTTACACACGCTGTATATCGGTGATGGACAGTAATCAGACAAATTAATTATTTTACACGTGCTGTATATCGGTGATGTACAGTAATCAGACAAATTAATTATTTTACACGTGCTGTATATCGGTGATGGACAGTAATCAGACAAATTAATTATTTTACACACGTTGTATATCGGTGATGTACAGTAATCAGACAAATTAATTATTCTACACGTGCTGTATATCGGTGATGGACAGTAATCAGACAAATTAATTATTTTACACGCGCTTTATATCGGTGATGTACAGTAATCAGACAAATTAATTATTCTACACGTGCTGTATATCGGTGATGGACAGTAATCAGACAAATTAATTATTTTACACGCGCTGTATATCGGTGATGTACAGTAATCAGACAATTTAATTATTTTACACGCGCTGTATATCGGTGATGGACAGTAATCAGACAAATTAATTATTTTACACACGTTGTATATCGGTGATGGACAGTAATCAGACAATTTAATTATTTTACACGTGCTGTATATCGGTGATGTACAGTAATCAGACAATTTAATTATTTTACACGCGCTGTATATCGGTGATGTACAGTAATTAGACAAAATAATTATTTTACACGCGCTGTATATCGGTGATGGACAGTAATCAGACAAATTAATCATTTTACACGCGCTGTATATCGGTGATGTACAGTAATCAGACAATTTAATTATTTTACACGTGCTGTATATCGGTGATGTACAGTAATCAGACAATTTAATTATTTTACACGTGCTGTATATCGGTGATGGACAGTAATCAGACAATTTAATTATTTTACACGCGCTGTATATCGGTGATGGACAGTAATCAGACAAATTAATTATTTTACACGCGCTGTATATCGGTGATGTACAGTAATCAGACAATTTAATTATTTTACACGTGCTGTATATCGGTGATGGACAGTAATCAGACAATTTAATTATTTTACACGTGCGGTATATCGGTGATGTACAGTAATCAGACAATTTAATTATTTTACACGTGCTGTATATCGGTGATGTACAGTAATCAGACAATTTAATTATTTTACACGTGCTGTATATCGGTGATGGACAGTAATCAGACAAATTAATCATTTTACACGCGCTGTATATCGGTGATGGACAGTAATCAGACAAATTAATTATTTTACACGCGCTGTATATCGGTGATGTACAGTAATCAGACAAATTAATTATTTTACACGTGCTGTATATCGGTGATGGACAGTAATCAGACAAATTAATTATTTTACACGTGCTGTATATCGGTGTTGTACAGTAATCAGACAAATTAATTATTTTACACGCGCTGTATATCGGTGATGTACAGTAATCAGACAAATTAATTATTTTACACGTGCTGTATATCGGTGTTGTACAGTAATCAGACAATTTAATTATTTTACACGCGCTGTATATCGGTGATGTACAGTAATCAGACAAATTAATTATTTTACACGTGCTGTATATCGGTGATGTACAGTAATCAGACAATTTAATTATTTTACACGCGCTGTATATCGGTGATGTACTGTAATCAGACAAATTAATTATTTTACACGTGCTGTATATCGGTGATGTACAGTAATCAGACAAATTAATTATTTTACACGTGCTGTATATCGGTGATGTACAGTAATCAGACAATTTAATTATTTTACACGCGCTGTATATCGGTGATGTACTGTAATCAGACAAATTAATTATTTTACACGTGCTGTATATCGGTGATGTACAGTAATCAGACAATTTAATTATTTTACACGCGCTGTATATCGGTGATGTACTGTAATCAGACAAATTAATTATTTTACACGCGCTGTATATCGGTGATGTACAGTAATCAGACAAATTAATTATTTTACACGTGCTGTATATCGGTGATGTACAGTAATCAGACAATTTAATTATTTTACACGCGCTGTATATCGGTGATGTACTGTAATCAGACAAATTAATTATTTTACACGCGCTGTATATCGGTGATGTACAGTAATCAGACAAATTAATTATTTTACACGTGCTGTATATCGGTGATGTACAGTAATCAGACAATTTAATTATTTTACACGCGCTGTATATCGGTGATGTACTGTAATCAGACAAATTAATTATTTTACACACGCTGTATATCGGTGATGTACAGTAATCAGACAAATTAATTATTTTACACGTGCTGTATATCGGTGATGTACAGTAATCAGACAAATTAATTATTTTACACGCGCTGTATATCGGTGATGTACAGTAATCAGACAAATTAATTATTTTACACGCGCTGTATATCGGTGATGTACAGTAATCAGACAAATTAATTATTTTACACGCGCTGTATATCGGTGATGGACAGTAATCAGACAATTTAATTATTTTACACGTGCTGTATATCGGTGATGTACAGTAATCAGACAAATTAATTATTTTACACGCGCTGTATATCGGTGATGTACAGTAATCAGACAAATTAATTATTTTACACGTGCTGTATATCGGTGATGGACAGTAATCAGACAATTTAATTATTTTACACGTGCTGTATATCGGTGATGTACAGTAATCAGACAAATTAATTATTTTACACGTGCTGTATATCGGTGATGTACAGTAATCAGACAATTTAATTATTCTACACGCGCTGTATATTGGTGATGTACAGTAATCAGACAAATTAATTATTTTACACGCGCTGTATATTGGTGATGTACAGTAATCAGACAAATTAATTATTTTACACACGCTGTATATTGGTGATGTACAGTAATCAGACAAAATAATGATTTTACACGTGCTGTATATCGGTGATGTACAGTAATCAGACAAATTAATTATTTTACACGTGCTGTATATCGGTGATGTACAGTAATCAGACAATTTAATTATTTTACACGTGCTGTATATCAGTGATGTACAGTAATCAGACAAATTAATTATTTTACACGTGCTGTATATCGGTGATGTACAGTAATCAGACAATTTAATTATTTTACACGTGCTGTATATCGGTGATGTACAGTAATCAGACAAATTAATTATTTTACACGTGCTGTATATCGGTGATGTACAGTAATCAGACAATTTAATTATTTTACACGTGCTGTATATCGGTGATGTACAGTAATCAGACAAATTAATTATTTTACACGTGCTGTATATCGGTGATGGACAGTAATCAGACAATTTAATTATTTTACACGTGCTGTATATCGGTGATGTACAGTAATCAGACAAATTAATTATTTTACACGTGCTGTATATCGGTGATGTACAGTAATCAGACAATTTAATTATTTTACACGCGCTGTATATCGGTGATGTACAGTAATCAGACAATTTAATTATTTTACACGTGCTGTATATCGGTGATGTACAGTAATCAGACAAATTAATTATTTTACACGTGCTGTATATCGGTGATGTACAGTAATCAGACAATTTAATTATTTTACACGTGCTGTATATCGGTGATGTACAGTAATCAGACAAATTAATTATTTTACACGTGCTGTATATCGGTGATGGACAGTAATCAGACAATTTAATTATTTTACACGTGCTGTATATCGGTGATGTACAGTAATCAGACAAATTAATTATTTTACACGTGCTGTATATCGGTGATGTACAGTAATCAGACAAATTAATTATTTTACACGTGCTGTATATCGGTGATGTACAGTAATCAGACAAATTAATTATTTTACACGTGCTGTATATCGGTGATGTACAGTAATCAGACAATTTAATTATTTTACACGTGCTGTATATTGGTGATGTACAGTAATCAGACAATTTAATTATTTTACACACGCTGTATATCGGTGATGTACAGTAATCAGACAATTTAATTATTCTACACGTGCTGTATATCGGTGATGTACAGTAATCAGACAATTTAATTATTCTACATGCGCTGTATATTGGTGATGTACAGTAATCAGACAAATTAATTATTCTACACGCGCTGTATATCGGTGATGTACAGTAATCAGACAAATTAATTATTCTACACGTGCTGTATATCGGTGATGTACAGTAATCAGACAAATTAATTATTTTACACACGCTGTATATCGGTGATGTACAGTAATCAGACAATTTAATTATTCTACATGCGCTGTATATTGGTGATGTACAGTAATCAGACAAATTAATTATTCTACACGCGCTGTATATCGGTGATGTACAGTAATCAGACAAATTAATTATTCTACACGTGCTGTATATCGGTGATGTACAGTAATCAGACAAATTAATTATTTTACACACGCTGTATATTGGTGATGTACAGTAATCAGACAAAATAATTATTTTACACGTGCTGTATATCGGTGATGTACAGTAATCAGACAAATTAATTATTTTACACACGCTGTATATTGGTGATGTACAGTAATCAGACAAAATAATTATTTTACACGTGCTGTATATCGGTGATGTACAGTAATCAGACAAAATAATTATTTTACACGTGCTGTATATCGGTGATGTACAGTAATCAGACAAATTAATTATTCTACACGTGCTGTATATCGGTGATGTACAGTAATCAGACAAATTAATTATTTTACACGTGCTGTATATCGGTGATGTACAGTAATCAGACAAAATAATTATTTTACACGTGCTGTATATCGGTGATGTACAGTAATCAGACAATTTAATTATTTTACACGTGCTGTATATCGGTGATGTACAGTAATCAGACAATTTAATTATTTTACACGTGCTGTATATCGGTGATGTACAGTAATCAGACAAATTAATTATTTTACACACGCTGTATATTGGTGATGTACAGTAATCAGACAAAATAATTATTTTACACGTGCTGTATATCGGTGATGTACAGTAATCAGACAATTTAATTATTTTACACGCGCTGTATATCGGTGATGTACAGTAATCAGACAATTTAATTATTTTACACGTGCTGTATATCGGTGATGTACAGTAATCAGACAATTTAATTATTTTACACGCGCTGTATATCGGTGATGTACTGTAATCAGACAATTTAATTATTTTACACGTGCTGTATATCGGTGATGTACAGTAATCAGACAATTTAATTATTTTACACGTGCTGTATATCGGTGATGTACAGTAATCAGACAATTTAATTATTTTACACGTGCTGTATATCGGTGATGTACTGTAATCAGACAATTTAATTATTTTACACGTGCTGTATATCGGTGATGTACAGTAATCAGACAATTTAATTATTTTACACGTGCTGTATATCGGTGATGTACTGTAATCAGACAATTTAATTATTTTACACGTGCTGTATATCGGTGATGTACAGTAATCAGACAATTTAATTATTTTACACGCGCTGTATATCGGTGATGTACAGTAATCAGACAATTTAATTATTTTACACGTGCTGTATATCGGTGATGTACAGTAATCAGACAATTTAATTATTTTACACGCGCTGTATATCGGTGATGTACAGTAATCAGACAAATTAATTATTTTACACGCGCTGTATATCGGTGATGTACAGTAATCAGACAATTTAATTATTTTACACGTGCTGTATATCGGTGATGTACAGTAATCAGACAAATTAATTATTTTACACGCGCTGTATATCGGTGATGTACAGTAATCAGACAATTTAATTATTTTACACGTGCTGTATATCGGTGATGTACAGTAATCAGACAAATTAATTATTTTACACGCGCTGTATATCGGTGATGTACAGTAATCAGACAAATTAATTATTTTACACGCGCTGTATATCGGTGATGTACAGTAATCAGACAAATTAATTATTTTACACGCGCTGTATATCGGTGATGTACAGTAATCAGACAAATTAATTATTTTACACGCGCTGTATATCGGTGATGTACAGTAATCAGACAAATTAATTATTTTACACGCGCTGTATATCGGTGATGTACAGTAATCAGACAAATTAATTATTTTACACGCGCTGTATATCGGTGATGTACAGTAATCAGACAATTTAATTATTTTACACGTGCTGTATATCGGTGATGTACAGTAATCAGACAAATTAATTATTTTACACATGCTGTATATCGGTGATGTACAGTAATCAGACAATTTAATTATTTTACACGTGCTGTATATCGGTGATGTACAGTAATCAGACAATTTAATTATTTTACACGCGCTGTATATCGGTGATGTACAGTAATCAGACAAATTAATTATTTTACACGCGCTGTATATCGGTGATGTACAGTAATCAGACAAATTAATTATTTTACACGCGCTGTATATCGGTGATGTACAGTAATCAGACAATTTAATTATTTTACACGTGCTGTATATTGGTGATGTACAGTAATCAGACAAATTAATTATTTTACACGCGCTGTATATCGGTGATGTACAGTAATCAGACAATTTAATTATTTTACACGCGCTGTATATCGGTGATGTACAGTAATCAGACAAATTAATTATTTTACACGTGCTGTATATCGGTGATGTACAGTAATCAGACAAATTAATTATTTTACACATGCTGTATATCGGTGATGTACAGTAATCAGACAATTTAATTATTTTACACGTGCTGTATATCGGTGATGTACAGTAATCAGACAATTTAATTATTCTACACGTGCTGTATATCGGTGATGTACAGTAATCAGACAATTTAATTATTTTACACGTGCTGTATATCGGTGATGTACAGTAATCAGACAATTTAATTATTCTACACGTGCTGTATATCGGTGATGTACAGTAATCAGACAATTTAATTATTTTACACGTGCTGTATATCGGTGATGTACAGTAATCAGACAATTTAATTATTTTACACGCGCTGTATATCGGTGATGTACAGTAATCAGACAAATTAATTATTTTACACATGCTGTATATCGGTGATGTACAGTAATCAGACAATTTAATTATTTTACACGTGCTGTATATCGGTGATGTACAGTAATCAGACAATTTAATTATTTTACACGCGCTGTATATCGGTGATGTACAGTAATCAGACAAATTAATTATTTTACACGCGCTGTATATCGGTGATGTACAGTAATCAGACAAATTAATTATTTTACACGCGCTGTATATCGGTGATGTACAGTAATCAGACAATTTAATTATTTTACACGTGCTGTATATCGGTGATGTACAGTAATCAGACAATTTAATTATTTTACACGCGCTGTATATCGGTGATGTACAGTAATCAGACAAATTAATTATTTTACACGCGCTGTATATCGGTGATGTACAGTAATCAGACAAATTAATTATTTTACACGCGCTGTATATCGGTGATGTACAGTAATCAGACAAATTAATTATTTTACACGTGCTGTATATCGGTGATGTACAGTAATCAGACAATTTAATTATTTTACACGTGCTGTATATTGGTGATGTACAGTAATCAGACAAATTAATTATTTTACACGCGCTGTATATCGGTGATGTACAGTAATCAGACAATTTAATTATTTTACACGCGCTGTATATCGGTGATGTACAGTAATCAGACAAATTAATTATTTTACACGCGCTGTATATCGGTGATGTACAGTAATCAGACAAATTAATTATTTTACACGCGCTGTATATCGGTGATGTACAGTAATCAGACAAATTAATTATTTTACACGCGCTGTATATCGGTGATGTACAGTAATCAGACAATTTAATTATTTTACACGCGCTGTATATCGGTGATGTACAGTAATCAGACAAATTAATTATTTTACACGCGCTGTATATCGGTGATGTACAGTAATCAGACAATTTAATTATTTTACACGTGCTGTATATCGGTGATGTACAGTAATCAGGCATTAATTATTTTACACGCGCTGTATATCGGTGATGTACAGTAATCAGACAAATTAATTATTTTACACGCGCTGTATATCGGTGATGTACAGTAATCAGACAAATTAATTATTTAACATGCGCTGTATATCGGTGATGTACAGTAATCAGACAAATTAATTATTTTACACGCGCTGTATATCGGTGATGTACAGTAATCAGACAAATTAATTATTTTACACGTGCTGTATATCGGTGATGTACAGTAATCAGACAAATTAATTATTTTACACGTGCTGTATATCGGTGATGTACAGTAATCAGACAAATTAATTATTTTACACACGCTGTATATTGGTGATGTACAGTAATCAGACAAAATAATTATTTTACACGTGCTGTATATCGGTGATGTACAGTAATCAGACAAATTAATTATTTTACACGTGCTGTATATTGGTGATGTACAGTAATCAGACAAATTAATTATTTTACACGCGCTGTATATCGGTGATGTACAGTAATCAGACAATTTAATTATTTTACACGTGCTGTATATCGGTGATGTACAGTAATCAGACAATTTAATTATTTTACACGCGCTGTATATCGGTGATGTACTGTAATCAGACAATTTAATTATTTTACACGTGCTGTATATCGGTGATGTACAGTAATCAGACAATTTAATTATTTTACACGTGCTGTATATCGGTGATGTACAGTAATCAGACAATTTAATTATTTTACACGTGCTGTATATCGGTGATGTACTGTAATCAGACAATTTAATTATTTTACACGTGCTGTATATCGGTGATGTACAGTAATCAGACAATTTAATTATTTTACACGTGCTGTATATCGGTGATGTACAGTAATCAGACAATTTAATTATTTTACACGCGCTGTATATCGGTGATGTACAGTAATCAGACAATTTAATTATTATACACGTGCTGTATATCGGTGATGTACAGTAATCAGACAAATTAATTATTTTACACGCGCTGTATATCGGTGATGTACAGTAATCAGACAAATTAATTATTTTACATGCGCTGTATATCGGTGATGTACAGTAATCAGACAAATTAATTATTTTACACGCGCTGTATATCGGTGATGTACAGTAATCAGACAAATTAATTATTTTACACGCGCTGTATATCGGTGATGTACAGTAATCAGACAATTTAATTATTTTACAATCCGAAATGACAGTGAGGCAAAAGGCCAATGATTATGTAAAAGTGATTGTGTAGCATTACAAAAAACAGCCGGTGACAATAACTCAAGGAGGTCGGAGCAGGAGCAGGCCATTCAGCCCTTTAAGACTGCTCTGTCATTCAGTAAGATCATGGCTGATCTTCTACCTCAATTCCACCTTCCTGCACTATCCCCATATGCCTTGATTCCCTTAGTGTCCAAAAATGTATCGATCTCTGTCTTGAATAAAAGAACATAAGGAATAGGAGCAGGAGTTGGCCACTGGGCCCTTTGAACCTGCTCTGCCTTTCAAGTCACTGCCCCTGCCTCTCATATTGTAGTTTAACTATTTTATCAGCAGCTAGTTAATTTAGCACTACCACCTCGGAAGTTCTGGCTTTAACCCCACTCCAAGACCTGACTATACAATCAGTGCAGTGCTGAATAACTGAGGGAGTGCTACCTTTCAGGTGGTTTTTATTTAAACCAGCTCCCGTCCTCCTGTTCAAGATCCCATGAGACTGTTTGAAAAAGTGTCGGGAATTCTTCCAGTATCCCAGCCAACATTCCTCCTTTAACCAACAACACTAAAAACAGAATAAGTGGTCATTCAATTCATCTGATATGCTGTGGGATGCTGCTGTGCACACATTGACTTTTGTGCTTGTCAATGGAACAACAATGACCACACTTCAAAATACATGTTCCACCTTTATGATTTAACATTTCGTCGTAAAGCTCATCTTGTGACTGTTCTGCATACCTGCTGGTCGGACACCGACACATGTGTAGACACATTCTCTTGTGAACAGCCCCTCAAGTGACAAGGAGGGATTGTTGTGGGCCAAAACAGGCAAGCTGAAGTCTGTGATATCCACGCACTCTCAGTGAAATGGTGTCATTGCTTATTGCAGATCAGATGTCTGGTTCTTTGTGCAGATGATCATATAGTTTTTGCAAGTGTATGTTGGACATATGTGTTGTCTTCAGTTTGTCCTTCAGATGCATTAACCTTGAGTGATATTAAAGTCAATCGTTTTGTTAGAATCCCAGTCCGTATAATTGTTTTGGCAGGTAATTGGCAGGATAACCTGGAGAATTTGGTTATTCTTCAATTGGTACAGAAAGTAATTAAGAACGCGAATGGAATGTAGGCCTTTATCTCAAGGGAACTGGAATACAAAGGGGAGACGTTATGCTTCAGTTGTGCAGAACCAATCTGGAGCATTGCATTCAGTTCTGGGCACCACATCTCAGAAAGAATATATTGTCGCCACAGCATATTGCAGGTGCATTCATAGTAACGTGATTTGCCTGCTGTACACAGTGACTGCTAAATACATTGGACTCTCTAATAACCCCATAGCATAAGATCAAATATCACTGACAAGTATTCGTTTATCATAGCTTTTCTGCAAAACAATTTATTCGAATAGTAATGAGTAAAGAGTCAGCAGTCAGTACATCGATGAATCTGTCAACTTTGCTGAGATTAAAGCTCTGGAACCATTTAAGAAGCAGCGAAACTGTGACAAGGTGGACTGAAAATGACTGAATTTGGAGCAAACAGTACCAGGCGTTGTCATAAACATGCATTTCTATAGCGTTTTTCAAAAGCTCAGGACATCCCACAGCGCTTTGCAGCAATTAAATTAAATACTTTTGAAGTGTAGCCTCTGTTTTGATACAGGAAACACAGCAGCCAATTTGCGCGCAGCAAGCTCCCACAAACTGCAGTGAGATATATGACTAAATCATCTTATAGTAATTTTGGTCGAGGGGTAACTGGACACTGGGAAAGCTCCCCTGCTCTTCAAAACTTACGCGTGGATACAGAAGATGTGGGCAAGGTTCTTAATTAGTTTTTTGTCTCTGTCTTCATAAAGGAGAGGGATGTTGGAGAGATTGTAGTAAAAGAGGAGGAGTGTGAAATATTAAATACGATAAACATAATGAGAGAGGAAGTACTAGAGGGTCTGACATCCTTGAAGGTGGATAAATCGCCAGGGACGGATGGATTGCATCTCAGGTTGAAAGGCATGGATTAATCAGGGATAGTCAGCATGGATTTGTTAAGGGAAGATCATGTCTTACTAACTTGATTGAGATTTTTGAGGAAGTAACAAGGAGGATTGGTGAGTGTAGTGCAGTGGATGTGGTCTACATGGATTTTAGTAAGGCATTTGACATGGTCCCGCATGGCAGACTGGTCAGAAAAATGAAAGCCCATGGGATATAAGGCAATGTGGCAGGTTGGATCCAAAATTGGCTCAGTGACAGGAAACAAAGGGGAGTATTCGACAGATGTTTTTATGACTGGAAAGCTGTTTCCAGTTGCGTTCCACAGTGCTCAGTGTTTGGTCCCTAGCTGTTTGTGGTATAGATTAATGATTTGAACTTAAATATGGGAGGCATGATTGGGAAATTTGCTGATGACACAAAAATTGGCCGTGTAGTTGGTAGTGAAGAGGATAGCCGTAGACTCCAGAATGATATCAATGGTTTGGTTGGATCCAAATGGCAAATGGAATTCAATCCAGAAAAGTGTGAACATTTGGGGAGGACAAATAAAGCAAGGGAATATACAATAAACGGGAAGATATTAAGAGGGGTAGAAGAAGTGAGAGACCTTGGATTGCATGTCCACAGGTCTCTGAAGGTGGCAGGACAGGTATATGGAGTGGTGAAGAAGGCATATGGAATGCTTTCCTTTATTGGCCAAGGTATAGAATACAAAAGCAGGAATGTGATGCTGGAACTGTATAAAACGCTGGCTAGGCCACAGCTGGAGTATTGCGTACAGTTCTGGTCACCACATTACAGGAAGGGCATAATTAGTCTGGAGAGAGTACAGAGGAGATTTACAAGAATGTTGCCAGGGCTTGAAAATTGCAGCTATGAGGAAAGATTGGATAGGTTAGGGTTGTTTTCCTTAAAACAGAGGAGGCTGAGGGGGTGACTTAATTGAGGTGTACAAAATTATTAGGGGCCTAGATAGAGTAGACAGGAAGGACCAGTTTCCTCTAGCAGAGAGGTCAATTACCAGGGGGCACAGATTTAAATTGATAGAAGGATTAGAGGGAACAGGAGGAAAAACTTTTTCACCCAGAGGGTGGTGGGTGCCTGGAATTCACTGCCAGGAATGGTGGTGGAGGCAGAAACCCTCAACTCATTTAAAAGGTACCTGGACCTGCACCGGAAGTGCTGTAACCTGCAACGCCATGGATCAGGTGCTGGAAGGGAGGATTAGATTGGGCTGCTAGTTTTCTCGACTGGCGCAGGCATGATGGGCTGAATGGCCTTCTTCTGTGCCATCATTTTTTTTATAGTTCTAAAATACTGCCATGCGATCTTTCACATCTACCTAAGAGAGCAGAAGTTCCCCAGTTTAATATCTCATCTGAGAAACAGCATCTCTGATAGTGCAGTGTCCCCTCACCATCAGCCTAGGTTATATGTTTAAATCTCTGGAATGGGACTTGAATCCACAACCTTCTGATTCAAGCGTGTTATTCACTGAGCCATGGCTGGTACTATAACCTAAAGACATTCCTTTTCTGGAGCCTTCTACCATAGATCACTGGTATTTCAGGAAAATTTTAACAGGTTTTGTGTAAACATCTTTTGGGTTTAATCATGAATTCTGTTTGATTATAAATTCGGGGTTGACGAGGCCTTTAGGAAGGATGTCTGTTGCCTTTCACTTTCTGTTGCTCTGTTTTGGTTCCAGAGTAAACTGAAGTTCAGAACAGATCCATATGGGGGCGATAAAGGCCAGAGGAAGCATTAACATCTTCCCCATCTCTTACCTTGACTTAAAGGGGATCTCTACTCATGAAAAAATAATAAAAGTATTTGGCGAATTTTTTTATTTTTGATGAGGAAGCACATATCACTTTTGTCACAATTACAAGACCACAAGTGAATTATCCCATGTGTCTGTAAATAAAAGAGAAAGAAGGTTGGCCAAACATTTTTATGAAGACTGTGTCTGGCTGGGGAATCTGGAACACAGGGTCACAGTCTCAGAATAAGGGAAATTTAGGACCGAGATGAGAAGTTTCTTCACTCAAAGTGTTGTGAATATTAGAATTCTGTCCCCCAGGGAGTTGTGGATACTCAGTCACTGAGCATATTCAAGACAGAGATCAATAGATTTTTGGATACTAAGAGATTTGAGGGACATGGGGATAGTGCGGAAAGGTGGGATTGAGGTAAATCAGCCATGATCTTGTTGAATGCTGGAGCTGACTCAAAGGGCCAAATGGCCTACTCCATCATGTATTTTTTTATGTTCTCTAGGAGAACTCATGATGGACAAAAAATGTTTTCCTTCCTAGCAATGCCCATATCCTGAGAATTAATTTTACCAACTCCTACCCTGAGGAAGTATTATAGCTACGGAGAGAGCTAAGCAGACAATCACTGTAAACCAAGCCATGCTATCCTTTAGGATGGATAACTTACTCAGCTTCAACCCGCTGTCCACAACGACAGTAATGCACTCCCAACAGAACTGAGCTCTTCCTCACCAATTGCAACTTAATTCCTGCTGCCTGATATTTTGACAAGATTTGTAATGTTGGTGCAGCACTCCCTTAGTACTGCAGTGTGTGGTGTCAATCCAGTTTAAGTGGGCTTGAATCAAGCACATTATGACACAGAGACAAGAAGGCTACTACAACTGAGTCAAGCTGACAACTTGGGACAAGTTTAGTGCTATCTGTGAACGCATTGCTATCATTCACTATAAATAGCTAATTACAACACCTAGTGCTGTCACTCTAGCCTCCAATCATCAAGTTAGTGGTTATCTCAAACACATTTTCACTGTACAAGAGAACGACTGGAGAAAAGTATATTTAATAGTGCATTGCTTAACCTTGTGAATCGTTATGACATTAAAAACACAATGTAGATTATATTGTACAATATATAGAGGATCCATATTATATATGACCTATGAGGTCCCTATTATAAAGAACCATACTTTTAATTGAATATGCCCCAGATATTCCCCTGTACAATCTATAGAAACATTGAAAATCATAGAAAATTTACAGCACAGAAGGACGCCATTCTGCCCATTGTGTCTGTGCCAGCTTAATCCCACTTTCCAGTTGTCACAACCTCAGGGAGATCATTAATGTGAAAAATACGAGATATGAACCCCCCCACCCCCCCCCCCCCCGCCCCGATGGATCTTAAAGGCCAGCTACCCAACCGAAACCCGACTGGACCCGATGACGTGTCAGCTTCAGGTCGGGTCGCACTTCCGGGTCCGGCATTCGGGCTCGGGTCAGTTCGGGCCGGATGGGACTCGCTCTATCACCACTGCCGGTAAGTGGCTCCAATGTTAATGTACTTTCTGGACTTGAAAGGTGGTATTGTTACAGTTATTTTAAGCTTGTGCAGATAGGCAACCAAGTGAAAAACAGAAGGTGGTTACTGATACAAAAACAAGAAATGCTGGATTCACTCAGCAGGTCTGGCAGCATCTGTGGAAAGAGAAGCAGAGTTAACGTTTCGGGTCAGTGACCCTTCTTCGGTGGTTACTGATGGTTGGGTCGGGCGCGGGAAAAAATGAAAGGACTCGGGCCGGGTCGGGCTCGGGGTTGGATGTGGTTATGTCGGGCTCTGGTTGGGTTTCATTTTCAGACTGGAGCCGGCCTTTAATAGATCTCTCAAACAGCCGACACAGGCACGATGGGCTGAACAGCCACCTTCTGTGCTGTGTGGATTCTACCAGATTATTCACATGGATGCAGACATGGATCTACTTTTTCAAAGAGAAATCCAGTAAAAGAAAGAGAAGATTTCTGCTCCAAATGAATAAAAGCTGAGATGCCTGCTACAGGAAGAAGGAAACAAACTAAAAAAAAAAGAAAAGAAAGACATTAGATCAATAAGATCCGACCGCAGCTCCTCTTGTTTGAGTGAGCCCTGACAGAGTGAAGGAGGTGCGCGTCCACACCGTCCTGGGGCGCGCGCGCGCACACACACGCTGTCGGGCGCGCGCCTCTGCCGGCGGTGGCGCGCACGCAGCGTGCGTGCCCTGTGGTGGGGGCGGGGAGAAGGGGGTGGTGGTGGGTGGGTGTTTGGAAGAGGGAAAGCGGGGGGGGGGTGTGGGTTGTCTTTGAGTCCCGTTTGGCGGTGGCCGCTGCTCCGCTTCCTCGCTGCAAGTTCCCGGCAAAGAGAAAACCAATAATTGGGATCATTTTTATTTTTAAAAATTTTTTAAATTAGAACATTTCAAACTTTGAAAGAAGCCGCGGGGACAGAGCGACCATGACGGCGGGAGAGAGTCAATCTGGAGCGAGTAGCGAGGACAAGGTAACAAAAAAAAAACAGCAACAATGTGTCCGAGTTTAATGGTGGAAACAATGGCCTGAGATACTTTGTAACACTTTCCCTGCCGCGGGACTTCCCCTCAGTAACAGGCAACAAAAGTTTTATTGTGTAAACTTTCAAAGTTTACATTGCCCTGATTGATTCCGCCAATCTCTGCCCCCACTCCCAGCTCGCATTGTAACTGGCCTCTCTTTGTGTTTGCTTTAAAAATCATGTATTCTGTTTATTATTTATTTTTAAAGTGCCTGCCTGTTGATATCTTGTCCCGTCCCCACTCTCTCGGATGGGAATGCAGATTTGGTTGTGGGTTACATTGATGTCGCTGGTGTCTGGGATGATGTGCCTGCAGCTGTGGATTTAAAGGCTTGCCCCATTGCACAGCGTGGGATGCAGGGAGAGGAGGAGGCCATTAGGCCCCTCAAGACTATCATCTCCTAACATTCAGTTAGATCATGGCTGATCTGTATCTTAATATCTTAGCTCCATCTACCTGTCTTGGTTCTGTAACCTGTGTGGTATTGAACCAGGGCTTACATTTTAGGAATATAACATTTGCCCCCACCCCCCCCCAGCTGCTCTGCCATTAACTAAGATCACAACTGATTTACTACAACAGCTTCATCTTCCCATCTGGCAGCACTAATCCCCACATTGCACACTTAAAGAAGAATTACCCTGGCAGTGTTGTGCCTGCAGAACTTCATCCCGGCAAGGAGTCTGTGCCGAAAGTGAAGGAGGGAGAGAAAAAATTTGCAAAGAAATGTTTGCTCAATGTGGAACTGTGTGCTACTTTGCAACTTTCTTTGGCCTCCTTATCTCGAGAGACAATGCGTAAGCGCCTGGAGGTGGTCAGTGGTGTGTGGAGCAGCGCCTGGAGTGGCTATAAAGGCCAATTCTAGAGTGACAGGCTCTTCCACAGGTGCTGCGGAAAAATTTGATTGTCGGGGCTGTTACACAGTTGGCTCTCCCCTTGCGCTTCTGTCTTTTGTCCTGCCAACTGCTAAGTCTCTTCA